>NW_015160851.1:9472-35118 GCF_001447785.1 Gekko japonicus | reverse complement strand
CATATAAAATGAATTTCAATGGAGATAAATGTAAAGTTCTGCATTTAGGTAGGAAAAATCAAATGCATAATTATAGGTTGGGGGAGACTTGTCTTGGCAGTAGTATGTACGAAAAGGATCTAGGGGTCTTAGTAGACCATACATTGAACATGAGTCAGCAGTGTGATGTGGTTGCTAAAAAGGCAAATGTGATTTGGGCTGTATCAACAGAAGTATAGTGTCCAGATCACAAGATGTAATGGTACGACTTTACTCTGCTCTGGTTAGACCTCACCTAGAGTATTGTGTTCAGTTTAAGGCGCCACAATTTAAGAAGGATATAGACAAGCTGGAACATATCCAGAGGAGGGCAACGAAGAAGGTGAGGGGTCTGGAGACCACATCCTATGAGGAAAGGTTGAAGGAGCTGGGTATGTTTAGCCTGGAGAGGAGATGACTGAGAGGTGATATGATAACCATCTTCATGTACATGAAGGGCTGTCATATAGAAGATGGTGTGCTGTTGTTTTCTGTTGCCCCAGAACATCAAGAACCAATGGGTTGAAATTAAATCAGAAGTGTTTTTGGCTAAACATTAGGAAGAACTTCCTGACAGTTAGAGTGGTTCCTCAGTGGAAAAGGCTTCCTCAGGAAGTGGTGGGCTCTCCTTCTTTGGAAGTTTTCAAACAGAGGCTAGATGGCCATCTGACAGCAATGTGGATTCTGTGAACTTAGACAGATCATGAGAGGGAGGGCAGGAAGGGTTGCCTCAATGCTTAGTTCTTGTGGCCCTCTTTTATGTGACCAGGGAAATGCTGATTGCCACTTTGGGGACAAAAAGCAACCTGGAGGTTTTTTGTCATCTTCTGGGCATGGAACAGCGGTAACTACAGGTGTGGAGGAGGAGGTATTTGTGAACTTCCTGCATTGTGCAGGGGGTTGGACTAGATGACCCCAGGGTACCTTCCAACTCTATGATTCTATGACCTTATATTTCTCGAGTCCTAGTTTGCTCCTCTGTGAGTCAGAGGTGGACATCTGCAGTAAGAAATCTACCTTCTCGTTGCTAGCTCATGTTGGAGTGAAAATACTTCAAGAGCACTTATGAGTCCAAGAAGTGCCAATACTTATATCTCCTTATCCTCAGACACAAATACTTTATATACTCTATGATAATTTGAAGTTAACAGATGGAAGAAATGATATAACCATTGAACTTTATATGTAACAGAAAGAGAAGAGGCTCGCTTCAGCAAGAAAATCTTCAGATATGTGAGGAGCAAATGAAAGATAAAAAAAAGGCAATGGGACCACTGTTGGGTGAAAATGGAGAAACTCTGACAGAGGACAGAGAGGAAACAGAAAGGCTCAATGCCTATTTTGCCTCAGTTTTTTTTTCCTTAAGAAGAGAACAGGCTCATCTAGAAATGTTGGTAGGCAGGGCATGGCACAGTGTCTGGGCTGCTGATTGACATGGAGAAGAAGAGAAGAGGTGACAGGTTGATTTCTAGGACTAGAACTTTTTAAAAATATGAATGTATTGAATGAGGAACAGTGCAAAATGATCTAAGCAAAAGTTTATATGATTTGATTTTTTTCTATAAGGGATGCATCTTAGGCAACATGAAGTCATGGGACTGGGAGGCAGAATATTATACTACTTTATTTTCTGGAAGGTAGATTCCAGAAGGTGATACATGCAATTATTGCTTCATTGCATGGCCTTAGTTCAGTGTTATAGCTTGTCACCCGTGCTGTTTAAAATCAGCACATAAGCATATTACCCTTGTACAGAATAAACCCACTCAGTCCAGTCCAGGAAAGCAAGGGAACCCTGTATCTTCAGCACATTGAACAACAAACCAAAAGATGGTCTATACACTCTCTGGTTTTCAGAACAATTTGCCACCAGAATCTCTTCAAGGGTCCCCACCTAACTTTGAGAGCCGAGATTCCAAACTCTCAGTTGGCCTCTGGGACTTAACACAATAATATCACAGGGTAGCTCTTTATGTGGTCAGTGTTAGACACAAGATTTTAGCCTTGGAGCTCAAGTTACAACATCAGAAGCAATTAGAAATAAGAAGGATCTTTATTCAGTACAGAGCACAGCAAACAGACTATGAGATTACAAAATAACAAAGGCTAGGGCAATTTGCCTTAACTACACATTAAAGATACATAGTTACCAATTCAGGAACATCCAACAGTCCAAAATAGTCTACTCACTCCCATAGGGATCAATCAATTATACCCCAATTACTAGTCACGATTAGCCGTGGCCATCAGCCAATCACGAGCAGCAGGGGTGTGTGGCCAATTGTTGGTTGCCATGGTTGCTAACATCAGGTTTGTGGGATTGGCTGGAAGTCTGGAGACCCTGCCTGCAGTCAGCTGACCCAAACTCCAGCTATTTCATTGTGTACGTGACGAACCTCATGTGAGGCCTAGTGTGGAGCCTTAAAAGGTGTGAAGGAATGTGGTATATGGCATGGCTATCAAGTTGCTCCTGCCAAATGATCAGGCCATTTGGCTTGCAACAGGAAATAAGACACAGCATGTTAACAGAAAGACATCACAGGAGAAGGCAGGAGACTTTTAGAAATCAATATTTCTATACAACTCTTATTTCGTATTGTCTTCAATTCTAGACCCATTTCAAAGAACTGTCATTTAAGAAGAAGCAATTGGATTCATACCCCTCCCTTCACTACTCGAAGGAGTCTCAGAGTGGCTTACTATCTCCTTTCTCTTCCCACAACAAACACCCATGAGGTAGGTGGGGCTGAGAAAGCTCTCTCGAAAACTGCCCTTGAGAGAACAGCTCTGAAAGAACTAATCTAATCTTTTAAAGCCATCTATGCTTGTGACTATCACTACATTCTTTGGCAGTCTGATCCACAGTTTAATTTCTCAATGAGTAAAGAAGTATTCCCTTTTCTTCATTAATTTTATTAGTGTCCCAGAGGTCTAGTATTATGGGAGAGAGAAAAAGTTAAAGCTATTAACTTTTTTCCTACCTCATACATAATTTTGCAAACATGCCTGTCACCCCTCTGTTGTCTTTCTTTTAAACTGAAAAGTTCCAGAGTCTTTAACCATTCCTCACAGGAAAGGTGCTACAACCCCTTAATCAGCTTGGTTGCTCTGTTCTGCACTCATTCCACCTCTGCAATGCCCTTTTTGAGAAATGATGACTAGAACTATATGCAGTACAGAACTGAATGCATGAGTTCCTTTCTTGATAATCCTTGGTATGGTCTTCGCATTTATCAATGTGGTTGTACAGTGAGTCGACGTTTTCTTTGAGCTATCCAGTACAACCCCTCTCAGAGGTTTTGTACTTTCCCAACTTACTCCTGATTTTCTTGGGAGTAGATCCATAAACAGTGGAATCAGTTTGGACAAGGTTCTTCCACACATCTGTCCTCCCTCTGCATTTTCATAGTTGTGGAGTCAGTTCTTCTACACATATCTTAAATAATCAGGCTTTTCAAGGTAGGGTGTGTCATCATTTATAGTGTCACTGGTGATATCACAGAGCCCCTTTTATTTTTTGTGCACACTTATATTGATATCGTTGTTGCATTTTTTTTTTTAAAAAGCACTAAAATATCAATATATTGATATACTGATGTATACTTCAAGCAGGTTCTCTGAGTGCCAGCATTCATTTTAAAAAGGAAGTCTCTAGTCTCTTCTCTCATATCTCCACAATATATTGATATTTTCGTGCCTTTAAAAATAAAAAACCCTAACAGAAACATGCACTAAGAAAATGGCAGCTCAAAATCAGCTTCCAGAACAAAGATCAATGTAAAAGTGGACTCAAAAGAACCAAGGCCTGGGGGAAAAACAAACAAAAATAAACCAAAGTGAAAACTAAAATCACAAAAATGTGTGCGGAAATCTGTGACTAAAGTGAAGCATGTGTTTATACCTTGAGCCTGGCAGTTTGTACAGCATTTTGAAAGATGAAATGTTATTAGAAGTGCAGGAAACACACAAACAAAACCACACTTTTCATGGATGAATGAAAGTAGATGGGCATAATGATAGGTATAGCATTTCAAAAATTATTAAGTGGGATTTGGGTGGTATAGGAAAACCATGAGCCCTCACAGAAACAGCTGTCTCACTTTGATTGTCGCACTGTGACTCAAGCACAGGGGTGGGTGGTACAACCAACAATTGTTCCTGGGCTGATTGAAGTAGCTACAAGCTGACTGAATATCTTTTCTTATATATAACTGAGTAGTGGGGTGGCACTTTCTGAACATTCCACACGCTCGTAAATCAGTTGACTCCATGATGTGTCACTCAGAAGCTGTCCCTATCCATTGGCTGTGTCGCCTGAGTCCTGCCCACAGAAGCGACACCCACCAAAACTTTCCTCAGAAGACGGTTGCTTCACTCAGTTATAATTGATCTTCAGATGACAGAGATCAGTTCTGCTGGAGAAAATGGCTGCTTTGGAGGGTAGACCCTTTGGCATTATACCCTGATGGGTCCTTCCACCCCTCCAATGCTGCCCTCCACAGGATCCATCCCCCAAATTTCCATGTATTTCTCTGCTCAGAGCTGGCAACCCTACTTTCCCCTTAGTGCCTGTTGCTAGGCAACCAAGCTTGGTCCTGTCAGTAAAAGGCCCTTTCCACACCTATTTTGGCCTCTGGGAGAAAACTCATTGGGGCCAGTCCTGATAGGGTTGCCATGTCCAGGTGGGAAATTCCTAGAGATTTGAGGGATGGAGAGGGTGAGGTTTGAGGAGGGGTGGGACCTCAGACAGGTAAAATGCCATAGACTCCATCTCCAACGCCAGCCATTCCCTCCTGGGGAACCATTGTTGCCAATCTACAGGTAGGTGCTAGAGATCACTCAGAATTACAACTGCTTTCCAGGAGGAATGGCTGAAGTCAGCTGAAGTAAGAGAGCCAGATAACAGTAGGATGAAGGTTAGTTGGGAAGGAGATGGGGCTGCCAACTCCAGGTTGGGAAATTCCTGGGGATTTGAGAGGTGGAGCCTGGATAGGGTGGGGTTTGAGGAGGGGTTAGACCTCAGACAGGTACAATGCCATAGACTCCGCCCTCCAAACCAGCCATTTCATCCTGGGTAGCAATTGTTGCCAATCTCCAGGTGAGGGCTAGAGATCAGTTACAACTGCTCTTCAGGAAGCAGAGATCAGTTCCTTTGGAGAAAATGGTGGACTCTGTGTCATTATACCCTGCTGAAGTCACCACAGCAAATTGACACTGAGTTCCCAAGCCTGGGGCATTCTCTCAGAGCCTCTTTCTAGAGCTCGTTGTATTTATTTTCACAATGGGCCTTATTCTCAGTAGCTATATAATGTTACTAAATGCTCACTGAAGCTCTACAGTCAACCTGCTGCTATGCAGCCCCAACAAGGAAAAGGCACTGTCAAAGGCTAAGTTCATGATCAGGGGCAGACTGGGAGTAAAAATGGATTTGGGAAACAGCTGGTCCACTCTGGCCCTGCCAACTCCCAAGGAGGGAGGGAGAGAGGCCATCTGCCTGATCCTAACACCTCAAAGAATGTAAGCCCTTGAGAAAAAGCCTTCAGTCTCAGTCAGTTCAGACACCATCGGCATGCCCTTAAAGTTAGGATGCTTGTTCCAGTGTGCATCATCTTACATTTATCTACATTAGCTTAATTTTCCCTATTTAGAGAGATTCACCCGGAGCTCTTTACAATCCACCTTGATTTTCTGCATCATGAAAAAATTGGTGTTATCTAGAACCTTGGCCAATTCCAAATAATTTATAACTAAATTAAATATTACTGGACCCACTGCTACCCCACTGGTTTTATCTGACTATGGACCATTTACATAAAAATCAACTCTCACTATTTTTTGTATAAAAACTTGTGGTGTCAACCTATTTACTTCCCTCCCCTGTGAAAGCTTTAACCCCCCCATCTAATTTCAACTAATTTCCAATCTCTAAGAATTCTACTATTAGCATCTTATTTAAAAATTGTTAAGAACCAAACTAGACAGAATGGTGTCTACCCATGGACGCCACTGCTGTTTTAAAGTGATTTAAAAATGTAATGAGTGGCAGCCATTTCAGTGCTTGAAAAGTGTGTGTCTGGGGAGAGTGTCTCAATCTGCCACCCTGTGAGTCTACTCAGGATTGTGCCCTTCTGGCATATTTAAATCCCTTTAAAAGGGCAGTAACAGCCATGGATCACATCCGTGGGTCACATCTAGTTTGGTTGTGGGAGTTCTAAGAGTTTATTTTGCACGTTTATGTATGTTCAGTTTTGATACTGGGAATTTTAAAATTCTTTGAATAGTCAGCAAGCAATATAGATATTGATTTTGGTGGTTCTGCCCCGCTCCACTCAATCCTATGGTGAACGATTCTTTATTCTATTGATGTCTCAGACTGTTGGCTGATGTTTTCTTATGGGCTGTAAACCATGAGGAGATGGCCCTCACAGGGCCAGCATCAGCATACCCTCAGGTGGGGCACCTCCCATGGCCCAGAGCTTCTGGCACGGCCCACTGCTGCCAGCCCCCCAACATGCCCTTTCCCTGCCTGCTCACTTGCTCTGCTACCCATGCACCCAGCTTCACACACTGTCCAGTGCCATCAGTGTGCTGATAGCTGTGGGAGGGCTTGTGAGCAGGGCAGAGAAAAGTTGTACAGGCAGGTTGTGAGAAACATATGTGAGTGGACAAAAAGGGAGCCTTCGGAAACTCTCTGCTCAGGGCCCCCTGAAATCTGGAACCAGCCCTGATTCCTCCCTCCTAAGACTGGAGGGCATTGGTGTACTTTGCACATAAGGAGATATTACAAACTGTTTGGAAAGTGCAAAATAGTTAAGAAATGAAGGCATAAGGAGGTGTAAACCATCGGATGAAAATCAGCAAAACAGCCAAATTTGTATTACAAAACAAGGAATCTGAGCAAAAAGAATTTGGAATACTTGAACATAGGTGATCACTAAAAGAACTGAAAATGTTCATGTATGCTCACCTCCATCATTTCCCATACAGCTCTGGTAATTTTTGCAAGCCTTGAAGCATGTGTGCAAGATCAATTGTGCAGATTCTTCAGACTGATTATTTCCCTCTTTCCATATGTGACAACAGTTGATTAAGAAAGGGCCAATCCAATGATTCCAGATCTCAATCATTATGGCAGCTGTGTGGGAAGAAGACACTGGGAGGTGCTTCCTTCGTTTTCATATGAAGGACTCCCCAAGTGTGGATCATGATGGGTTTATTCTGCTTCCTGTGCTATGATTGTTTAAAATTGCACTGTGGTTCTTTTCCCTAAGAGAATACTTTTCATTCTGCTGGGCCACTAGAAGTGAAGAAATACTTAAAGAAACACCATCCATCAGCACTGACTATCCACTAGGTAATATCTGTAAAAGGGATTGAATGTATGTATTCTCTATTTTTAGACACAAAAGCTAGACCAAGGAAAAGACAATTCCTTCCAGAAGCAGACACATTGTTTGCTTACCAAAGAAGGTTGGCCGTCAGGAAGACTAATTTGGCTAAGGAAATTAATTGTCTCAGACAGCAGAAACTGGAGGACAAGTTTAACCTAACATAGGCTGCGGTCACACGGAACAGAAGCCACACAAGTGAGACGGAAAACAGGCGGAGTTTCCAGGCGCGATCTCACCAGCACATCTGGGAAGCGTAGCACTCCCGTGGCTCAACTGAGGCTTCCAGCCGAAACTGCGTGGCAAAAAACTAGTACCTCGGAGGTACTTGCTTCCGGAAACTGTGGGGCAAGGGCGGGCGTCTGATCGTGTTTCCGGTGGCATCCAGCGCCCGCCCATGTCCCCTTGCAAATAAGGTGTTTTTTTTTTGTCCAAGTCTCTGTGGATGCGCACACACACCCAACGGAGCATGCACATTTGTCATGTACACACAAAAACAAAACAGTTTGCCGCGGCGCACACTTCTTCGTTGCGCGCCGGCTTGTCCTGTGATCGGCACCTCTCCCCTGCCATGGAACCTCCACGGTACCTCCACAGGACCTCCACAGGAGGTCTGATCGCGTAACTGCACAGTAGTTTGCCCCAGGGCAAACAGCCACGCTTCTCCCCCGCAGTTTCCTGCCCGTGTGACCGGGGCCATAGTTAATATAACATAATTATGAAAGCTTTTTTTTCTCTCTCACAGAAGATTTTAGAAATATTTTGATCACCTGAATATTATCTTTACCATGTCAGATTAAATCTACCTGCTCCAGCTTTTGTTGAGAACTGGAGTGTTTTCTGCCTTCTCTTTTAAGGATACCACTGGATGCAGACACTGATGTGAAGAAAGATACTAATTTTGAGCTATTCATGTTAACTTTCATTCCTTGATTCAGTCATAGCAAACCATTTGCAATTAAACACAAAGATGGAAGAGTTCAAAAGATCACTAAGGTGAATGGTATTTAATTGGTTACAACGTGTTTTTTTTTAGGTGACAGGTTGATTTTTAGGAGTAGAACTTTTAAAAACATGAATGTGTTAAATGAGGAACAGTGCAAAATGATATAAGCAAAAATTATATGATTTGATTTTTCTATAAGATATGTATTTTAGGCAACATGAAGAACTTGTTGGTTCTTTTGAGCCTCGTGGTGTTTTCAGTATCATTATATATTCTGACATGTCCAGATGACATCGGACTGGGAGGCAGAATATTATACTACTTTATTTTCTGGAAGGTAGATTCCAGAAGGTGATACATGCAATTATTGCTTCATTGCATGGCCTTAGTTCAGTGTTATAGCTTGTCACCTGTGCTGTTTAAAATCTCCACGAAACCACTGAATGAGGCCATCTGGATATTTGGGCTTTGTCTTTTCCACTTTGGGAAGAAATCTGATACCATAAGCTGTATTCGGTGGAAACGCTCACAGAAGGAGATGGCAGAACAGATCTTTATTTGCTTTCCCCTTCTCCAAGTAGCCTGCTATTTGCTGAAAATTTTCTCTGAGAGCAGGGGTTTTTTTTTGGGGGGGGGGGAAGTAAACATAATGTATGACAGTATGGGTACTGTGAGCTATGAGATAAAATTGCCTGGTCCTCCACTGACCCAATAACACTGCACCAACTGAGGAAGGAGAAGGAAGAAATTTTAGTGTAACCCAGCTGTTACCGCCAATGGCCTGCCTGGCTGTTTGGGGAAGTTAGCTACGTGGCAGGATAGGTCAGAGGGGTCAAGGAATTGTACACCACTTGTATACCAAGGTTTGGCACAGTAGAAAAACTCCAGAGTTGAAGAGTATATTAAATAGTTTTTATTAAATATTTCCCAAATTACAAGTACACTAAGCATTCAAAAAGAGCAAACAATACAGAACTAAGAAAGCAGAGGTAATTGGTAGCAAATAGAGGGGTCAGTTATGGGGTAATACTACCTGTTCAAATGTGCAGAAGTCCTTGAAAAGAATAATGCCAATGGCCAGTGTTATGTGCTATGGGGGGCAGAGAAAAAGAGAGTGAATGGAGGGGTGTGTGTGGATGGACATAGACTTTGGAAAACAATGCTGACCAATAGGAGGCCTTGAGGGGCTTGTCTCAGGTGAAGACAAAAGATTACCTGGGGCAATCCTGGGTCCCAGGGGGTGCGGCATCAGGAAGAGGCAGACCTAGATGCAGCCAATGAAGATCCAGAGGGGCAGAATCAGCCTTAACAATAGCCTTGATTAAATCAGCCAGGTGCTGGATGGCTAGTTGAATGGGTTTTCTGACTACTAATGGTCCAGTCAAGGCAGTTTGAAAAGGTTCCCAAGTATATACAAAAGGTGGGAGGTGGGTCTCTGATTATATTGCTAAACATTTGAATGTATGATTGGTTTATCTCGGTATCCTGAGGGACAGAGCAGGAAAAGACAGGTTTGGAGACAAAGGATTCTGACATAGACATGGGGTCACACAAAAGGGCTAGGTGAAGTTCTGGAGATAATAGGACTATTGCCAACTGAATAGCCTTTAGAAATGCAGATACCTACCTGGTGGAACCCATTGTTTCATATGCATACCTCTTCTGGGTGGAGGGGGTGGTTGGATATGGCCTTGGAGATCTGCCTTGTGTGAAACCTGAGTATGAAATCCCTTTTTGTAAGGTGCCTTTAGGCTGACTCTGGCTCAAGCTGAGAGTGCTTGACTTTTGGGGACTTTGGTTCAGGTTAGTAGTGGGGTGCCCCTGCTGTTGGGGCTACCTGCTAATAATAAGGCAGCACTTCTGGGCTACACATCCCTGCCCCCCACCTCTTACTGTGTCACATTTTGTTTGCAAGGCTCTCCTGACCCTCAGAAAGGATTTTTGGAGCAAATAGCAGGCTGCTTGGGGAAGGCAAGGAAAAAACCCAGCTTCTTCAGTGAGTTTATCTGCTGCATTTAACTCCATGAGCATAGCTCTGGGATGGCTAGATAATGATGGATAAACTGAAATTTAAGCCAGACCAAATGAAAGTTCTAAGAATTGGAAACCTATTGAAACATGGTTCAAGAATACAGTGTGTTGCTTAATAATGAAATGCAGTGTGGTGGAGTAGTTAAATCATTGGACTAGGTAAGACCTGGGAGGCACAGGTTCGAATCCTTGCTCTGACATAAAGCTTGCTGGATGACTCTGGATAGACCAGTGACTCTCTCAACATAACATATTCCACAGACTTGATATAAGATAAAATGGAGAAGAAGTGTAGTTTCTACCCCTACTGGATTGGGAGGTGCCTTTGGCCACTCTTCTTTTATACATAAAAAGAAGATGCTGGGCATGTAGTGAGTAGGCCTGATGAGAAACTGGACTCCCCACTAAAAAAGTTGAGGAGTGGGCAGGTTTTACAGTTCCCTCTAACAGCACTTGCCTGTAACAGCACTTGCCCACCCACCCATACTTGAATCTGGCAAGGTAGGATTTTCTGGTCAACAGCTTTTGGATGCACAGTCAGGTGGGGAGACCCAAAAGTTGGTGGTTGGAAGGAGAGGCAAAAGGGAGGCCTGGTTGTAGGCAGAAGGGTGCCCCTGGGCACCAAAACCCGGAACCAGTACTTCTGGCAGTTGTGTTCCCATTCAAGTTCTCAGCATCTTTATGTACAGCCCTGAAGAACTTCATTCCAGGTGTGTGTTATAAATGAGAATGTATTTCCCTCTGAGATCAAAGGAAATGAGAAACTGAATTAACAACTTTGAATGCTTGAAAAACAATGGGAAAAATTACTAAACACAAGAAGTCAAGCCTGAATAATATTTCTGCTAAGAGATCTGAATACAATGAAGAAAATTGTTGAGTGTTACATAATACCAAAGCTTTTCTGACACACACAAAAATCATCTTCTTATACTAGGGACCTTGGTAGAAAACTGGGAAAAGATTTAAGTACAGTGATTCTGGGAAAAGACAGGAAGCAATCAAATCTTTTCTACTATTTACTTTTTTACTGAATATGAAAGAGATATTATAAAATATTGTATGGTAGCCTTAGTCATCATCATTTAATATCATCTATAAAATATCCCAAATTAATTTCTGGAAATGTTAGGCAACAGATGCACATCTTATGTTTGTGTGGGGAGATTGTTCATTTGTCAACATGTTTTGGAAAAAAGTGTTAAGAATAGAGAATATTCTAATGTTGACTCCTTTTGAAATATTGATGACATTTTTTAAAAAACTTCTGTTCTATATAAACGTGTCTTTTACAGAAAATATGCTAATAGCTGTGGAGATTGTCATTGCAAAATATTATTTAAAAATAAGCTCTATTGTATGTTTTAAAGTGGTTAGGAGAGAGTTTTTAGTAATAGAAGCTTACAAGTTAATTTAATTGAGATGTCTTTAGAATGTAAATAGGAACTGATGAATTGGTTTCATAGGTGGGGAGTTTTATTTTTACTGGAATAACTGCTGTGAATACTGTGATTTAGTAAGGCATATATGTTCTGTCTGGAAATGCAGTTTTAGGATTTTTTATAACAAAATATTAGATGTTTAAACTTATTATAAAATATATTATGTATTATATAGATATACAGCCCTAAAATACTACAGTATATATATTTAATATAAATAAACAGTTGGCATATTGGTGCTGCTTTAAATTCCTTCTCCTGGGGGCTGCCTCAACCTATTTGTCTGTAACAATCCACCACCAATACTTTGTTTATGCATTCACCCAAAGTGGCTCCTCAGTGAGAACGGTAGGGAAATATGACAGTTTACCCTATTCACCATGGGGAATTTCACATTAGCCCTTTTAAGCCGTTATTGTACTGTCTTGGAGTAAACCGGTACAGGGTCTGGAGTTCTGGCCCCGCTGGTGGACCTCCTGATGGCAAGTGGGTTTTGGCCACTGTGTGACAGAGGGGAATTTTACATTACCCCTTTTAAGCCGTTATTGTACTGTCTTGGAGTAAACCGGTACAGGGACAGCCATTTCACACAGCCTTTCCCCTACTGGTAAGGAGCTGTCTCTGAAGCAGTTTGGGATTTCAGACTGCACTGCTTTGTTTTTCTGTCCTTTTTCACCCGTGTGGGCGATCTTTGTCTTTGTTTTAACATTCATTTTAGAGCGCTATAGTGCTATAACACAACACCAAAACAGCACAATAGCAACCCCATTGGAATACCTGGACTCCATTGAGATACATGAGATTGGGGGATTTAAAAATAGGAAGTGGAAGCTCAGGAACGCACAGTTTGGGAGCGGTTTTCTTTTAACAGTAGCTCCTTCCTGGCTTGCAAACAGCATCCTCCTTTTGATGGCCAGCATTTCAGGATGCCATGCCTCCAGGGGGGACCTGGGGATCCTTTGTACTTTTAGCCAGTGTTCCCTCTAAGCTGAGTTAGTGTAAGTGAGCCTCCAGCTCAAACATTTTTGTCTTAGCTCAGAAAGAATGCCTCCAGAGCAAACTAATCTATGCAGTAGCCAAATAACTTGCTCACAATTCTAATGCCAGTAGCTCACAAAGTGGAATTTTTGCTCACAGGACTCCACAGCTTAGAGGGAGCATTGCAGAGTTACAGCTTATCTCCCACCTACAGATATCAGTTCCCAGGCATATAGCGAATGCTGTGGAAGGAGGACTCCATGGCATTGTACTCCATTGAAATCCCTGTTCTCCCCAGATGTAGTGATCTCATGTATCTCAGTGATCCAGGCATTCCAATGGGGTCGCTATTGTGTTGTTTTGGTGTTGTGTTATAGTGCTATAGCACTCTTAAAAGAATGTAAAAAAAAGGAGATCGCTCGTGCGGGCGAAAAAGGGTAGAAAAACCTCATCATTGGAGGAAGCGCTATGGGGGCATTTTACACAGCACCCCGTAGCGCTTCAGGAACAGTATAGAACATTGAAGACTGCTTGGAAGCAGTTTGCAGGTAAAACGGGTCAGGAACACTTCCCTAACAGGATAGGAGCATTTGTGTATGAAAGGATCAATATATTCCATTATGGTACCTTTACTAAAATGGTTCTGTCTGAAATGTCAGTACAGAAACCATTAGTGAACAGTTCCTGAAATGGAACATATCGGCTGTCTGAAATTCCCTCATTTAATACAGTGTTTGTGGGATATGTAGATAGTTCCCCCAATGCTTCTGTTTCAGTAGGGAATTCCCCCCAAGAGGGAGGCAGGGGGGTCAGTTTGAGAATGATGCCTATGACTCCAGCTTCGCCCCAAGCTTTTAAATAAAAATGCCAGCAGCACACAGGACACAGGATGAGGCTTTTCTATTCCTTTCACCCAGCTTTGAAATATTGAATTTTTCAAAAGCACAGTTTAAAAAACACATCTGCACTACATATCCCAGCAGCCTCCTACAGCAATCCCATTGGTCACCAGCTGCTGCCATCCTGCCAGGAGTTTGAAGTGCTGCTTCCCATAAGCACTTATGTGTATGCCCAGAAGACAAATAATTTTTAAAAGCTGCCCAACCACCCCACTCTATGGCTGCTGCATCTGATTGATGGACCACAGGGTGAATGCCGGGTAAAGGGGGGATGTCTGAGCAAAACTCTGTTACAATTTCAGTTCAATTCAATCAATTTATTATGGTCATAGACCAGCAAACAATTCAAGAAGAGGCAAATAAATAACAGGTAAAAGAACAGTAAAATTATAAAATATAATAGCATCTAAAATTAAAAATAGGAATCTAAAAAGTTTAAAATACAGAAATGGTAAAAGTTAATATTAAGATCAAAGATTAAAAATAAATCTAGGCCTATCTGTACTTCTTTATCTCTTTCCTAGTTCGGTATGCCAACCAACCAAATTTGGCAACAATCCTAGTCAGATTATTACCTGCCAGCATAATTGACAAAAGTATCCTTCTATTGCGACCTGGGTAGAAGTTAACAATAGGCTTAATCAGAACTTTCCTAATGTTATGATATAAACTACAATTGAAAATTACATGTTCCAACATTTCATCAGTTCCCATCCCACGTATACAACTTTTCCTCAGTGATCTAATAAATGTGGCCTCCAATATAGCTGAGGATAAGGCATTATATCTTAAAATGGTAAAAATTCATCTATGATTACATATATCTAATTATTTGATGTAAGGCCTCAAAATTATCTTGTTAAGTGTACTTATATCAAATACAGGGTTCCTAATCCTACTCACATCCATCTGTCATTCAACATCAAATATTCATTGTTTTAGAACTGATCTAGCCGGAGCATATCCCAAAGACAGTATAAACTGATTAGAAAAACCCTAATAAATAATAATATTTATCCTCTATGAGTAAGGCCAGTGGGTGGGGGGAAAAAAATCAGTTTTAACCAATAATGCAAAGCAGCAATCCACAGTCTTGCCTGCACCGAAACCAGGCCAGCCTCTAAATGGATTGCAGCATTTGAAACACTCCTTGAAACTTGAAAAATAGCTCTTAAAAATTTTGATTGCATTCTTCCAAGTATGTTCAGGTTTGTCTGGAGGGACAAAGGTGCTCCATATAATAATTGGGGTGATACTTTTATAGAGAATAACTTAATGGCAGCTTCTAAGTTATGACCTCCTTTGGACCAAAAAACCCCTTCTGAATAGCACCCGCACTTTTCTGTGCATTAACTGACAGGTAATCAACATGGACTTTCATATGACCAGACAACTGAAATACGACTCCAAGGTATCTATAACAATGAACTTGCTCAGTGGGATGAGAGTCAATAAACCAATTAAACACCCCAGGCCTGTTGGCAAAAGCCATTATTTTGGTCTTCGTGTAATTTATCTCCAAGCAGTATTGCAAGAGAGCACACAAAGCTCTCTTAAGGCCCTTAGGGGTCCTAGAAAGCAAAACTGCATAAAGTATTATCGGAATATGTCTATCTGCAAGCTTTGGATGATGGAATTCAAGTTTATGCAAAACTGAACCATGTCATTGATATAAATATTAAATAAAAGTGGTGCCAAAATACATCCTTGTTTTACTCCTCTATCTGAACTAATCATCTTTGTTAGATGCCTTTGTGGATTACATTGTACCCTGCTACAAATATTTTTATGGAGAGCTCCCAATAGGAACGATAGGCGCCTATCTACTGTAGAGGATTTCAACTTTTCCCATAGGGTAATTCTTGAAACAGAATCAAACGCAGATTTAAAAACTATAAAAGCTGAATACAAGGTGGTTAAAGTCTGCTGAGTATATTCTATTCAAAGTTCTATTTGAAACATTTACAGTGGAAGCTAAAAAATTGGATGGAGCAGGAAGGTTTTTGGGGACAGGAACAAGCAGGCTTTAAAGGGGGACGATGATGTTTAGATCAGTGTGTAATACTGAACCATTTCATTCCCAAATACTCTTCAAGCTCTTTAACGGTGCATGCGCACACTTTGTTTAAAAACAAACAACACAGCCCCCTCCTCTTTTCCATACCCCCCCCACTCCTGGCTTGGCCTGCTCGAGAGGAACTCTCTGCACCGGGCAGCAAAGGGGGAGGTGCAGGGGGACATGGCGGGAGGGCGGCCCGGCTGAAGCTTCTCCTGGAGGGGACTGGATGGAGGACACAGTTTGCATTTCCCTGCAGCCCTGGAAGGGGTTAATCCCATGGAGCCTTTTGCTAGGGATTGTCCTGTGATCGGTACCTCCCCCTAACCATGGGACCTCGACGGGACCTTGACGGGACATCTGATCGCGCAGCCGTGCATTATTTTGCTCCGGGGCAAACAGCCATACTTCCCTCCCGCATTTTCCTGCCCATGTGACCAGGGCCCTAGTAAGTCTCCAAGTCCTCATGGGCTTGGGTGGGCGAGGGGGGAGACAAGGCTTGCTGTACTTTCAGCCTTGCCCTTGGCTCCAGCAAGCTTGGGCAAGGGGGGTGAAGGGGATTGAATCTAAGCACTTTCAGCATTGCCCTCTGCTCCCATGGGCTTGGGTGGGTGGGAGGTAAGGTTGAAGAGCCTTGCCTTCGGCTTCTGCAAGCTTGGGCAGGGGGCTTGGATCTAAGAGCCTTGCCCTTTCAGCCTTGCCCTCAGCTCCCATGGGCTTGGGCAGGCAGTGGGAAGGCAAGGCTGAAGGGACTTGGATCTAAGAGATCCAAGCTCTTTCAGCCTTGCCTTCAGCTCCTGCAGGCTTGGGTGGGCAGGGGGGAAGGCAAGGCAGCTGGATGGAGGACACAGTTTGCATTTCCCTGCAGCCCTGGAAGGGGTTAATCCCATGGAGCCTTTTGCTAGGGATTGTCCTGTGATCGGTACCTCCCCCTAACCATGGGACCTCGACGGGACCTTGACGGGACATCTGATCGCGCAGCCGTGCATTATTTTGCTCTGGAGCAAACAGCCATACTTCCCTCCCGCATTTTCCTGCCCATGTGACCAGGGCCCTAGTAAGTCTCCAAGTCCTCGTGGGCTTGGGTGGGTGAGGGGGGAGACAAGGCTTGCTGTGCTTTACTTTAAATGCCTCCCTGATTCAGCCTTCCCCAGCCTGCTTGCTGCGGTGGACCTGCTGGGAAAGGCTGGGAGGCTTTTAAAGATGCCTCCTCAACTTTTCTCCAAGCCAGATTTGCTCGCTGATGCAGGCTGGCTGGGGAAGGTGCAGGGAGGCATTTAAAGATGCCTCTTCAAACTTGTTTCCCTTATCTAGGTGGCAGCTTCAGCAGGCCAGCTAGAGAAGGGAGAAAAGATGGAGAAGCATTTAACTCCCCCTGTAGTCAAGCTGTGAGGGCTGGCTCCCATCACTGAAGGGAAAGCAAATTACCTTCCGTTCAATGAAGGGAGTGTGCCGCAAAGGCGGCACAACTCCAGTGACTGAGGGGGTTTAAACTTTGCCTTCCCTTCAGTGATGGGAGCCTGCCGCTGAGCCAAATAGATTCAGCAATACCAAAAATTCCCGAACTCCAGTATTGGTATGATTCTGGATTTTTGGTATTGGAGTTCGGGAATTTTCGGTATTGCTGAATTCATCTGGAATATCACCAAATACCAATATTTTTTGGGTTTGGTATATCTGAACCTGAAAAATATTGAATTTTTTGGGGTGCACACCCCTAAGGATAACATCTATCAGTGGCTACTAGTCATGATGACTACAGGGAGCCTCTAATCTCAGAGTCAGTAAACCTCTGAATTCCAGTTCCAGTAGCCAACATGAAGGGAAGGCTTTGGCCTCTATGCCCTGTTATTGGCCCTCTGTAGTAACTGGTTGTCCACTGTGTGAGGCAGGATTCTGAACTGGATGAACTACTGGTCTGATCCAACACACCTCTTCTTGTGTTCTTATAGACTCCCCCTTTTTTTCCAAAACATTTTAAAAGAGTTTTCCCCTTCAAGTAAAAATTGGACATTTTTTAAAACTTTGATTTAATTTGATGGGACCTTACGATAGAGTTAAGAATACTGTTTGTGAACTCTTAGCTGTTTCTTCACTGCAATAGGTTAAATCAGCAGTACTCACTTTGTGGCTCAAAGAGAGCCACTTTTGCACTTATCTTCAACCTAAAGAGCCATATTTCCTTCCATCACAGTATGAGGCCTGTGACTCACAGCTTATTCATTCGTCTGGAGATGGCTATTTCAAGGTGGAACTTGATGTCAACAGTAAGCCTCACTAGGCTTTGCCCACTTTACTGACACATGCAACAGATGCCACATTGGGGGATGATGCTCAGAAAAGCCAGGTGATATGTCAAAAAGCCAGACTGGGGCTCCTGAGCCACTGAGTAACTCTGAGCTAAATATTTTATTTATTTATTTAAAATATTTCTAGGTCACCTTTACCCCCAAATAGGGTCCCAAAGGCACCAAACATCAAAACAAACAAAATAAAAAAGTATTCATGCACTGGCAGAAGATAACTATAAAGGGTGACAGACTTCCAAAGTTTCAGCAGCACATCTGAGAAGGGTTGCTACCCATCTAGCCTCAGATGGTAAGGATACCAAAAGCAGGGCTTCCGAAGATGACCATAGTGGACGGGTAGTTTCATATGGGAAAAGTCAATTCTTTGGGTAGTCTGACAGTTTCATCTTTCATGAGAACTTCATTTGCTATGAACTTCTAGTAAATTCTTACAGATATTTCTAAGTCTTGTGAGAAGCAGCATCACTGTAAGATGTAGTAAGGCCTAGAAGAGCCTTGAAATGCCTTTAGGCATTTACATGAAAACAACTGTGAGTGCCATTCTATCTTAAGTTGCCAAATTCCTGACACTCACTCCTAAAAATTACCCATTTGTTAGGGTCACCAGCTCTGAGTTAGGAAATACCTGGAGATTTGGGAGTGTCTGAGTCCCCAAGGACTGGGGCTCCTGAGCCAGTGAGTAACTCCGAGCTAAATATTTTATTTATTTATTTAAAATATTTCTAGGTCACCTTTACCCCCAAATAGGGTCCCAAAGGCACCAAACATCAAAACAAACAAAATAAAAAAGTATTCATGCACTGGCAGAAGATAACTATAAAGGGTGACAGACTTCCAAAGTTTCAGCAGCACATCTGAGAAGGGTTGCTACCCATCTAGCCTCAGATGGTAAGGATACCAAAAGCAGGGCTTCCGAAGATGACCATAGTGGACGGGTAGTTTCATATGGGAAAAGTCAATTCTTTGGGTAGTCTGACAGTTTCATCTTTCATGAGAACTTCATTTGCTAGGAACTTCTAGTAAATTCATACAGATATTTCTAATTTGTTAGGGTCACCAGCTCTGAGTTAGGAAATACCTGGAGATTTGGGAGGTGGAGCCTAAGAACTGCAAGTTTTGGGGAGGGGAGGGACCTCAGTGGGATGCTCTGCCATAGAGTTCACCCTCCAAGGCACCCATTTTTTCCAGGGGAACTGATCTTTGTTGTCTGGATATCAGTTGTAAAAGTAGGAGGTCCCCAGGCCCCACCTGGAGGTTGGCAACCCTACCATTTGTAGACCCAGACTTATGCAGAAGCCCTTCCCTCTTTTGACATGTAAATAAATAAATAACTAAAATTGTGCCTTTTTAGCTGAATTTTGTCTTGGGCCCCAAGTTGGTCATCCCTTGTTAGTGCCTGGATTGTTTTAAAAGAAGAAAAGTAGGTTTTTAAACCACACTTTTTCTCTACCTTAAGGAGTCTCAAAGCAGCTTACAATCACCTTCCCTTCCTCTCCCCACAACAGGCACCTTGTGAGGTAGATGGGGCTGAGAGAGTTCTGTGAGAACTGTGACTGGCCCAAGGTCACTCACAGGCTTCATGTGGAGGAGTGGAAAATCAAACCCAGTTCTCCAGATTAGACTCCACTGTTCTTACCCACAATACCACACTGGTTCTATAGATGGTTTCTATAGTGCCTTTCTACTCTATCAATAACATAGACTCAATTACCTCTACAGTATTTGAAACCATATAAAAAAAAACCCAGTGAAATACCAGGGAGGGGAGATTATTAATATATTTTATTGTCCTCTACGTTCTTAAATTCCTTTTATGACATTAATAAACTCATTTAGCAGATGGAACCAAATTCAAGGCATGAGAAACCTTCCAGAGTAAATTTTTTATTAACTCTAATTATGCCTACAGGTGAAGAAACAGCTAAGTGACTCAAGCTCTCCTGCTGTTTAATTTTATCTAAGGAACCGTGACTCCTTTAACAAGTCCTTTTAGGAAAGGACAGAGATAATTTTCCTCTTTCATTGAGTTACATAGGATAGAATTAAGCCATTAAATATCATCTAATACACTGCACAAATATACAAAGAAAATATTGTGGTCAGAGAAAAAAGTCAGACAAGTAAAGTGGGGATTGAGGGAGATAAGAGGAGCTGGAGCTCTTGGCTTCAAATTATGCATTCTTACCTGATTTTCCTGCCGTAATTCACTCCCTTTAAAGTGGATTTTGTAAACTGGTTTTAGCAGTTCTAATTGAATTGAACAGGAAGAGAATATGATTTGAGTATTGACTGTTGATTTCTTTAATTAAAATTTACTTGAGAAAGAAATGGAGCCTGAATCTAATGTAGATATTATATTCCTTCAAATAGGATGCATCCGGTAGATCTCCTATAATGTGCCTAGGCATGGGGCTTCTAATTCCTACTTATTCAGTGAATCCCTTTTAACCTTCAGTCCCTGTTACAGACATTGATTCATTAGGTCTTTCAAAGCTCTCAAGAGGCAAAAGGACTAAGACTATTCTCATTTTACAGATGAATAAATTTGATTTGACTAATGAGTTCAGTAATGTGCCTTCAGGCAACAGAAGGAAAGAACCTGTTACAACTTTGTACAACTTTCTTTGTTACAAGTAGTAGACAAGTGTCAGGAGATATAAGGTCCTCTGTACAGGATGACAATGGGCAAGTCATTCTGTTGCTACACTCCCAGGACCACTGATTCCCATCATGGAATTTGTATTTATTTGTATTTGTATTTATGTCCTACTTTTCTCCCCAACAGGGACTGAAGAATAGCTTGACAACATTGTTCTCTCTTCCTCCATTTTATCTTCCTAACAAAAACCCTGTGAGTTGGGTTAGGCTGAGATAGAGTGACTTTCCCAAGTCACCAAGTAGACTTCTATGGCAAAGCAGGGATTCAAACCCCTTCCAGATCTTAGCCTGACAGTTTATCCACTATATCTTGCTGGCTTGCATCATGCATTGTTTACATTGATCAAAGTCTATAGCAATTAGAAAAAGTTACTACTATTACAGTAAAGTACTATTCAAAGGTCCCGGTCACACAGGAGGATTTGATCCACAAGAGGGATGGATCGGGGGTGCATCAAGTGGGTGCGATCACACCACAACATCTGGAAAGTGGTGCGCACCCATCCCCGATCTGTCCCTTATGCCCACAAACATGCATCAAAAAGGTACTAGCAAAACAGCAGTACCTACTGGCAATGTTCCCTCTAAGCTGTGTAGACTTGTGAGCAAAAATTCTACTTTGTGAGCTACTGGCATTAAAGTTGTGGGCGAGGGATTTGGCTACTGCATACATTAGTTTGCTCTGGAGCCATCCTTCCTGAGCTAAGACAAAAATGTGTGAGCTGGAGGCTAAAAAACTGTGAGCTATCTCACACTAACTCACCTTAGAGGAAACACTGCCTACCGGATGATGCGGGCCAACAGAAGGCGTCTGGTCAGGGAAGCACTGGTAGGCTGTCGCAGCCGGTGCGGTTCCCCATCCCATGCATGCGCACAACCACACTACTGCTGGTTTGCTGCGCACCGTGTGATCGGCTGCCAGGGCACGGAGCACGGGGGCACGTCAGATTGTGCTCCCGTGGTTCTTTTTGCTTTGACTCTGATTTGCCTCCCTTCAGCGGCAGATCATCCGGCTCGTGTGAGCGAGACCAAAGTCATCTTCTTAACTTAAGCCTTTCCAAGTTGTAAACCAATAGCCATATGTGTGGCTTTGAATTTCCTTTATAAGTCTCCAGGGTTTGCAGTCACAAGCAAGAAACAACCCAAGGATGTTCCCAGAGCTCCTTGACACCTACTTCCTTACCTGCTGGGGTTTGCATTGAGGCTCGTGGACCACTGGTTGCACAGTCCTGCCCTTTCTACAAGTAAATATGTCATTATCAATTAAGAGGACTTAAATTTGACATGTACTATTTCACAAAAGTTAAACCCTGTAAGTTATGGGCATAATCACATAGCTATCTCTTCTATGACAGCAGTAATTAATACTGAATTATCAATTTGGACCCTGAAATACACATGCGATTTTGGGAACATCATCAGACTGGACATGGGCTGTGCAGACCTTTTCTGGCAACACACCCATGCAAACTGGATCTGCACAGAAATGAAACAGTGACACACTCCACCACTGATGAACACATGTTCACTTGGAAGTATGTCAGGTTCTTCATGCCTAGACACGTATACACATAAGGCTTTCTCACTGTAATCAGAAACCCTGCTTTTTCAGGTGTCCCAGTCACATATAAAGCTTTTTCTGTATGCATGTAAGATCTTCCTAAACCTTCAAATGACCACACTTAGGAATGGAGCGTCTTCTAATTGCTGTAGAATGTGAACAAGGAAAACATGAGGTGGAGGCAAATTGTGGAGTCTAAGACCAAAAGGGGGGGAAAGGTTAATTGAACAGGGTGTGGCAGAGGCTGCCAAATCAAGTGGGATTTCACACATCATTGTAAAACCATAGGGCCCCATTCCTGGAAAGGGACCCAGTGCTTCTACACCATTTTTTACAGACTTTACTGGAATAGTGTGAGATCTGGACATATAAAAGTACCAGTGGAGAGGTGTGAACATTGCTTTTGGCCATTAGGATTGTCCAAAGTGACCAAGCTGGAGGAAAGAAAGGCCTTTATTGACAGGTGTCACATAGTGTTGTTGGAGACAGGAAAGGAAGGTTTGTTACTGTTGCTGTGATATTTGCATAGAAAACAAATAAAATACACTCATATAAAGTATACACAAATCAAAGTCTGTTTGCCAGTGCCTCTTTGTTTCTGTGATGTTATTTGCAGTGCAAACCAAATCAGGATAAAAGTAAGCAATACCTGTGACCAGATCTTCACAGAAATTTTTGAAGGTAAAATGCAGCGAATGCTGTTTCAGGACCATAGCAAGTGAAAAGACAGGGATTCTAACCCCACATTTGGTTTGCCAATTGAAACTGATCCAACCCCTTCACTATCACTAGACTTTCAAAGGGGGGGAAAGTAACAATACCTTCTCTTTGGTTTGGTTTCCAGGCACACCCTGGGCCTGACCTTCCTTTGTGTATATGAAACCCTTGAAATGTGTTCTTGCACATGTGAATCAGATCTACCAAATTCTGTTTAGAGAAAACAGAAGCACCTAACTTGGATCTTGAGGTGGGGATAAAAGGAAGTGATTAGACTGTTGGACAAGGATCTGGCAGACTTGGGCTCCAGACTCTTGTCATCAAGTTTGCTGGGTAACCAAGGGCCATTCATACTCTTTCAGCCTAACCAACCTCACAGGGTTGTTGTGAGGTTAGATTGCAGAGGGGAAATCATGCACATTACTTTGGAAGAAGGATGGGATAAAATGCATGAGACTGATTGGCAGGTGTCTCAAGTCTCAGCCTTCATCAGCTAACGATTACAGGTTTGATTAAGTTGACCTCTTCTGTTTTATCTGTTGACCCAGAGCTAGTGTTAAACCTCCCTGTTTGATGGTCAAAGAATGTATATGATTTTTAAAAAATTTTTAGCATCCTACAACAAAGTTTGCCTAATTTAAATGATATTCTATTTGTAGGAGAGTTAAAAGTTATGGAAGAATTTTCTCTTTCTCTTTTTTAAACTCACAAAACTAAATGACTCTTTCTTGTTTTGAGGTTTCCAGTTGCAAAACTACCTTGGTTGGTTGCATTTGTTGAAACATTTAGATGCTGACACAACTGTACAGCACCTTTCTGTCAAAAAGGCCTCATCAAACAGCAAGAGAGAAACAGAAGATTTATTTCTGGATCTGGATCTAAATTGTTCTGTTCCACATCCTGTCCAAGAAAGTCCCCCTGAAGAAAAGGAACTCCTGCAGCAAAGGAAAAGCATGCAAAAACCTGTCAGTATCCCTTCTCTCAGTGACAAAGATACTCTATATAAGTACGCTGTACTCTGAGTTTATATGAACTCCAGAAATTGCTCCTTGACAGAGCAATGACTGTTAAAAACACCATGAAAATAAAGGAAACCTATTAATGAAGTCTTTCTAAACTAAGAAACTGGTGGTGGTTGGTCACTGTCCTTATTCATAGGTATGTGCATTCAAAATATAACTAATTCAAACAGATACTCTTCATTAATTTCAGAAGGCTAACTAATCCAAATGAATTTTTCTTCAGTGTTAAGACACGAAACAACTGGGCCAGATCTGGCCATTTTGTTCTGATGTTGCTATGATGTCTGCAGCTGTACTTTGCTTTCAGTTTCCATTTCCCAGAAACAGCGAGTGAGAGGGAAGTATCAACAAGGGGAGAGAGTTGGCAAGGATACAGTTACTGACAACTTTGTTCATATGTCAAGTGAGGGTTTGGACTGTATGGTAGAAGTTGTATTGCCTGTAAAATAGCCTTCTGTAACATAAGTAATGGAGCTGCGGTGGCTCAAGTGGTTAAGACACTGAACTGCAGGCTGGAAGGTCGGTAGTTCAGCAGTTCAAGACCCGAGTGCCGCATGACGGAGTGAGCTCCCCTCTCTGGTTCCAGCTCCTGTCAACCTAGTAGTTCAAAAGCAAGAAATTGCAAGTAGATAAATAGGTACCGCTTTGGTGGGAAGGTAACAGCATTCCGTGCACCTTGTCGTCTAGTCATGCCGGCCACATGACCACGGAAACATCTTTGGACAGCACTGGCTTTTTGGCTTGGAAATGGAGATGAGCACCACAACCCTGGAGTCGGATTCGACAGGCTTTTGAGCAAGGGAAACCTTTACCTTTACCTAATATAAGTAATATTGGGGACTGACAATTCCTTTGGTGATGGCTACAAATGCCATCACCAAATACAAATTACATACAAATTGGTAAGAGGAAAAAAAACAGGTAGGAAGTTTGGATACAGCAATCTGTTCACCCAAGAACTGTGAATATCTCCTACTTTCTCTTTTTACCAGCAGTCATTTCTGACCCCATGAAAACTGAATCCTAGACTCAAGGGACCCACAAAGAATAGTATCCAAGCGAGTCAGAAGGCTAATAGAAGAGGCAGGAAAGGTGATGTTGGTCCTTTACCCATCCTCACTGCACCTTACCCACTTTACTATGGTTTCCACAGACTCAGGAATAAACTTTCCCAGGGTTGGAAATGGCTGTTGGGGGGAAGAGAAATCAGGGATGACCCACAAGTACCAATGTTTTCTGCTGATGAATAGCTGGATCCAAACAAAAATGTATTTCCTATTAGAACCATCATCCAAATACAGTAAAGACTCAGATATAAAGTATATAAAGGACTCAGATATAAAAATATAAAGACACTAAATAATCTGAACAACTTTTTAATGAACAAAATGAGTTGAACAATTTCTTTTCATGTCATTTTATATTTTAGGTAGCTGTCAAAATCATATCTGACTGTGCCTTCAGGAGAGACACTGTACTCAAGAAGTTTTTAAAAAATGAGAAAGGACTTTTTATATTCCTTCTTGTTACAGTCACCTTACCAGTACAAAGGGGGAGAAAGCTAAAGTTTAGCCCCAGATCCTTGTTCAATTCCAGCCTTTGGTCCCAGAATGTATCAATC
>NW_015160851.1:3205-9433 GCF_001447785.1 Gekko japonicus | reverse complement strand
TGAGTTATCACCTTCAAATACAAAATGCTAAGCGCTTGAAGTTCAGCTTTACAAAGCGCATCAGATAGCCTGGACATGTCCCTCAACACTTTTCTGAACTTTGTCCTTGAATTTCTGGTTTCAGGTGGCTTTCCAAACAGCACTAGAATTAATACTTTGCTACTGTACTGGTAATGTTTAAAGCATTTTGGGGAAGGGGTATTAAATTGTCATGGAGTGTGTGTAGTGTTTGCTGTTACAGTGGAATATGGCAAATATGATCGGTTGCATTATCAGGGCTAGAACTGGGGGTGCACATCCAGTACCCTATCTAGTAAGCTTGGGGATGGGGCAAAAAGCATGGTGTAGCTTTGCATTTAGTATTCTCCATTACTGTGTTTGGGTGTGGAAGTTGGACAGTGAAGAAAGCTGACAGGAAGAAAGTTGATTCATTTGAAATGTGGTGTTGGGGGAGAGTTTTACTGATACTGTGGACCACCAAAAATGGCTCTAGATCAAATCAAGCCTAAAGTCTCCCTAGAAGCTAAAATGACTAAACTGAGGCTATCATACTTTGGTCACATGAGCAGAAGAAAAGAATAATTGGAAATGACAATAATGCTAGGAAAAATTGAGGGCAACAAGAAAAGTCCCAGTATGCAATGGATTGAATCAATAAAGGAAGTCACAGCCTTCAATTTACAAGACCTGTTTTGAAGGACATTGAGTCATAGGGTCTCCATAAATTGGAACTGACTTGATGGCAACTTAATCCAGAGAGAGAGAGAGCACACGCTTTGCATTTAAAGTACAAATTACTATCTTTAGGGAAATAAGACCTTTCAGTCCAGAATTTAAAATAACCTCACTGCACCGCTGTCCAAGAAATAAATAAATCAGTAATCTTCCTCGATCAGGACAGAATCTGCTATTGATTTGAGTATATTTGGCATTCAAAATATGACACATACATATCTGGCTGCCTTTTCTCGATAGAGTTATATTCAGTTTCTTTGTGAAAAGGAATGAAAATCGATGCTTAGCGGCTGTTTCAAATCTTTAGCAATTAGCACTGCAAAGTCCTCACATGGGTTACTATGCCTGAGATGTGGAAGCATGTGAAGGGATGCCCACAGCCATATATCATACCTACTTAATCAAGAAAGAAAATTAATGAAAAGCAGAGGCAAAAGAAAAATAAATTTAAAACATTAAAATTGCAAGCCTAGCTATGTGGATGCTCAATGCACCATTCCATCTAGTATAATATTTCATCTTTCTAATCTAATGAGATTGGTTACATGCTGTCATGACCCCAGGGGATTGCCACCTCCAGCTGCCACCACTCTGGACTTTGGGTCCCTTGAGAAGGCCCAGAGTACCCTCCCAAGCCCATCCAAAATTCCCCTTTTAAAGCTGAGAACATAGGTGTGATGACCAGGCAGAGAACAATTAAACAAATGGTTTATTAACACAGTACTGGGGCAAGGTAAACAAGCCAAGGTGCTTTAAAATATATAACAGTGTTTAAAGGCAAAATAAATGAATCTAACGTGACTACCTAGTTCACTTAACTGGTTACTACTTCAAGGCCCACAGTCCTACCATGCCAGACTTCCTGCCGGGATCTTTCTCCACAGAACAGACTGTCCCCTCTGTGAGACAAGACTGCAGAAGAACAAAAGAACACAATTTTTCACAGTTAACAGCTTAATTCAGAATCTCCTCACACAAGCTCTGGAAACTGATTGGTTATAACCTTCTCTAAGCATTATGGGGATTGAAGGCAGTCTACTTTCCACTCCCAGAGTGGTCTCTTTTGGGACCAGGCCGCACTAGGCCTTGCTCCCAGTCCTGCACAGATCATGACACATGCCCTCAGGTATTTTAACCATAACCAACCTTTTGTTTGACTCCAGTGCCACTCAAGGAATCACGTCCCTTATTTAGGGTATCTATACACTGTATTTTCCTCTACATATGTATCACCCAACATAGATAACAAAAACAACAACAACAACTCCCCTAAACTAAAGTATTTTACAAATGTGTATGTGTTGTGCATACGCATTTGTAATAGTACTACATTTGCCTTTTATTCTGCATTGTGTAAATTCATCCCAATTATGATTCATTGCATTTTCTGATTTAAATTTCCTCTTAGTGAATCATGTAGGGTAAGGGACATCATCCACATGTATCTTTGCTTGGCAAGTGTCTATGCATTTTTTGATGTTAACTGGTACCTTGCATAATACTTAATGTATTATCTAACTAAGTAAGAATAGGAAAAAATACAGCAGTATGGAGGAACTAGCACCACCACTTAACAGGCTCATATTCAGCACTGCACTACTCAGACTGCAGATGAGAGAATTAGATGATTACATTCTATTCTTTCTCTTGATATGTTAGCTTTTGGCAGACAGGCAGCTCTTGATGTGTGAAAGAATATCCAGTCATGTGATTTCCCCACTTACATTCCAAAGTGGTACTGAATGCCAAGATCAGCCCTTAGTCAAACAAGGTTTGGGTGGCACAAAATCCCCATGGTGAATAAAAATAACTGTCAAATAAACATTTGAAAGTTTTTTTTTTAAAAAAAAACAATCCTTGTTTATCCTCTTTTGAAATGGTAACCTTCTGAGGCTGGTAGTCTCATGATTAGTCATAAATGGACATCAAATCCGGCTAGTGGCTCAAGTCAAAACAAGACATTAAAAGTTGCTGTCTGCATTCCACCTTTCACACCCACTCATGGGAACATCCCAGCTTTTTGTTCAACTTGCTGTTATCTTGCCATTGCAAAATGATGATTGCATGTGCTTGGTTTCAGAATAAATGAGCAGAGTATACCTACTCCATGGGGGGGGGCAGAAAAATGAATGCTCATACCTTGACTTATTAGTACAAAGTGATTAGTACTCTTATACAATAACATTCTCTCTCTCTCTCTCTCTCTCTCTCTCTCTCTCTCTCCCCCCCCCCACACACACACACACCACAGAGAGATAGGGGAAATATATTGCACTCAGAAAGCTGGTGATTCAGTCTCTGGCATTCTACATATCAGGTGCAGTAAAAGATCTCCACCTGAGTACATGGAATGTTGTAGCTAGTCAAGGTTTACAGTGTTGAGCTAGATGGACCAATTATTTGACTTGGCATAAGATAGCATTGTATCTACACATATAGATTTGGGTGGGGTAGCCATGTTGGTCTGAAGCAGCAGAACAAAGTTTGAGTCCAGTGGCACCTTTAAGACCAACAAAGTTTTGTGTACAAACACACTTCATCATATACATTGAAATAGTTTCCTTAAGCTTTACTTATTGAGGTGGGGTGGGGGTTGCTGTCAAGAAGGGCCACTTAGAATTAAGATGCATAAATGCTGGGTGATTATAGCTGAGAT
This sequence comes from Gekko japonicus, assembly GCF_001447785.1. NCBI lineage: Eukaryota > Metazoa > Chordata > Lepidosauria > Squamata > Gekkonidae > Gekko > Gekko japonicus. The sequence continues at coordinate 6,042 of NW_015160851.1, read as the reverse complement.
TGGATGCAAGAAAGATCCATGAATGGCAGTAAATTAGCATACAAATACAAGAGTTAACAAACAGATGGGGAAAGCCCAAGAAAGCTGAGCAGTTTGCTCTGTGCAGCTCAGCTGTTTAAAAGGGCTTTCTTGGGAAGGTTTCTGATCTAAACAGCTAGCCACAGGGGCAGCCTATTCCTGTTGCTTAGCTGTTTGATGGGGCTTTCTTGGGTAGCCAGCCTCAGGCTTGGAGCCATTTAAACTTTCTGTGGCTTTTCACAGGAAGCAGAAAGCAGGGGCTTAAATGATTCCCAGCTATTTTTTGTGAGCAGCTATTTTTCGTGAAGAGCAGAAGGCAAGGGTTTAAACCCCAGCTTTCTGCTCTTCACTAACCTCCATGAACTGACATGAAGTGCAGCAAAATTCATGAATATTCGTAGCAGTTCTTCAGTTTACGAATATCGCTTCATAAACCAGCCAAAATCTGTGGCGAACTTTAGTTTGTTAGCTGTTTCATGCCCATCCCTACTGTTGATACATTCAGGAATTTCCTCCAAATGGGGTGGAAAGGAACTGCTGAAATCCCTGTCTCCCAGATGTTGTTTTGCACTGTGACACCCACTGTACATTTATTTATACGTGAATTGTACATACCAGGGAATAACATAGCCATGCACCAGTTTTATCCAGCAAACTCCCTTGGAGTGAGGAAAATATCTTTTTTAACCTGTTGGAGAAACCCAGCATACACTGTACACAGATTGTACGTGAATTTACCGTAACTTCTGAACAGGGTTAGTATAAAGCAGCTTTGAGCTCTGTGTGTCCATGTATTTACAGATGAATGGAAACTCACCTAAACCAGCCCAAGACTTGCTGTGTGAGCAGAAGGGAGGAGGGGCAGCAGCAAGGGGACAGTGCTGAACAGCATCAGCTTAACCCTTTCCCCCCCCTTCTTGGCATGGGGGTTAGGGGAATGGGGATTGTTACTTTTCGGGACAGGCTCCTGTGTAGACTATGATAAACAGGGGTGGGAATGGATGCCAGCTGAGTTTGGCACTAGGATGGGGTTTCCCAAATGCTGACAGACATCAGAGGCTGCCCAGAAGTGGTAACTGGTCCTAAAAATGGGTTTTAATGCAGATCATCCATTTAATAAAAATGAGCTCATCCTGTAAAACTGGTATTTTGTTAGTTCCAGGTGGTCAGCCATGTTGGTCTGAAGCAGTAGAACAAATTTAGAGTCAAGTGGCACCTTTAAGACCAACAAAGGTTTATTCAAGGTATGAGCTTTTGTGTGCATGCACACTTTTTCAAATGCACTGGAATGGAAGGTAGAATTCAAACTTATAGACAGAGGCTGAACAGCAAATTAGCATGTAATATGATGAAGATGTTTTAAGATATGCAAAGACAAAACTAAGGTTATAAGGTCAACAGTTGTTGAATAAACCTTTGTTGGTCTTAAAGGTGCCACGACTCTCAATTTGTTCTATTGGCATTTTGTGTCTTCATTCTTGGGCGTGACAGCAACATACTTAGTTTTCCCTTACTTTTATTTTCACATACACACACAGCTGCTATTGCATGCTAAACTTATCAGCATCGATTGTATCTAGTGACTGCATGTCTTCATGACAAATTGTGTACCTGACACTGTTCTTAGCCAGGGAATAAAATACACTGTTACCCAATATGCCTTATTGGTGTTTCATAAAATAAAAGGAACACAATTGCAAGATGTAGCTATTGGACACGATACCAAAAGGCTGCAATCTCAGATGGGTGAGGAAGAAATGAAATCAAGTTCACAAGTGTGATGACAGGAAGTGTTATCTTTAAAAAGCATTTCAACACTGAAAGCTAAGCTGTCATTATGTGAGAATCAGCTGTAGAGAAATGGATACAGTCAGAAGCACTGAAAAGAACAAAGATGATTTACTCTTTGTAATTCAATCCTGCCCCTCCCCTCCCTTCATATTGCTCAAGTTGTATGAGCCCAAGCATCATCCCTAACATGTGCCTGAAAACATAGCAGAAATAATATCATTTTAAACACACACACAACATTCAGGCCCTGGAGATTTAGTGGCCCAGTAGTTTTCACACTCCTCTGACTGCTTCTGGGACAGCTGTTGAAATCTTGCCCTGATCAGATAACTCTTAATAAGTCCATAGTGAAAGTAGCTTCCCTGCACAGTTTCCATTTAGTGTATACATTCCCATCACTGACCTATCAAATATTTGGCAGGAACATACAGAAATATTGATGTATGCTCAAAACAGACAGAAAGCCTCCCTTTATTATTATGTTTTTATCTCAGAGGAATGCTGCCTTCCCAAACAGAAACAAGCTGGAATAAGTGAGATTGATGCCAAAAATAGGGGTATGTTTTGATGTTTCGACATTAGGAACTTCATCAGAGAAATATTTCAGAACACCAATAAACAGATTTTTTTTTAACATCCCAGTTCTCTCTTAAATCTAATTTTGGCTAGTTTGCCCCCCCAAAAAAGGGTTTTTTTAAAAAAAGGATTATCATTCTTGCTGTTGATTCATCTGGTAATGCTCCTGCCCTTTTGGTACTATGCAGAACCACTTATTCGGTACTCAAGCAATTGTTGAATATCATGAACACAGTGAACATAGTGAGTTACAGGACTGGTGAGTTACAGGATTGGTGAGCAGAGCAAGTGAGCATCTCTTTGGCAAATGCCATGCCAGGACATTCGAATTCCCTTCATTTTTGGCATTGCAAGTCCCATCATCATTCTGAAGCTAGTAGCCAGTTTTGGGACTCTTCATTTTCTGATGAGTTATGCCTGCCACAAAGGCCCCTGCCACACGACAGGAAAAA
>NW_015160851.1:0-2997 GCF_001447785.1 Gekko japonicus | reverse complement strand
TGGTGTCAACTTGAGGCGCTTTTTCCCAGGAAGGTCCAGTTCTGGGGCGGAAGCACGATGCTTCCCAGATGTTGTGGTGTGATCGCGCTGGTTTGATCCGCCCCCGAACTGTCCTGCTCCCGGGCCAAATTGCCTCGTGTGAACAGGACCAAAGTTATGCAAAGAAATAATTTTATCTACCGTTGCAAACAGCATGGTGTTTCAGGGTCTCTTGAGAAATTCCCTTCATGTTTCATGCTGTAACTCCCACTATCTACCTGAAGCTGGAGGCCAGTTTTCAAAATGCCTACCTCTATTTTCTAATGTGTTATGCCTGCCACAATAAAAGAGCTGTAGCTTCCATTATAAATAGCATGGGGGGGTGTCTTGCGATAATGTGGGCCAGGACATTTTATTTATTTATTTATTTATTTATTTATTTATATTCACATTGCCCGCCCTGTAAACAGGCTCTGGGCGGCTTACAGAAGACGGCCTACAGACCGATACAAATAAAACAATACAAATATTAAAATCCCTTAAAAACAATCTTAACAGTAAAGTGCTCGCTACATCAGAGTAACCTTAAGATGAATGGCTTGTATCTGCATTCCTTCTGTCTTCAGGTCTTAAGATCAGTCCTATGGTCCAGATGTTTGCCGGTAAGGCTCAGAGTGGGCCAGTCCGATATTCCAGACTGATGGTAACTGTGGTGGTGCCTCCTATTTGAAAGCTTGGTGAGCTCCATCTTGCAGGCCCTGCGGAACTGTGAGAGGTCCCACAGGGCTCTGATCTCATCCGGGAGCTCGTTCCACCAGTAAGGAGCCACCACCAAAAACGCCCTGGCCCTGGTAACAGCAAGTCTTGCCTCCTTGGGGTCTGGGATAGATAGACATTGTTGGGCCCCAGACCGTAGTGCTCTATGGGGCACAAATGGGAAAAGGTGGTCCCTCAGGTAAGTCGGACCCTGGCCATGTAGGACTTTAAAGGTAAACACCAGCACCTTGAAGCGAATCCGGTAAGCAATTGACAGCCAGTGCAGCAGCCGAAGCACAAACTGGATGTGCTCCTGATGTGGGAGGCCCATCAGCAGCCTGGCCGCGGCATTCTGCACCAGCTGCAGCTTCCAGATTTGGGACAAGGGCAGCCCCATGTAGACAGCATTGCAGTAATCCAATCTCGAGATGACCGTCGCATGGATCACCATAGCCAGGTCACAGTGGTCGAGGAAGGGAACCAACTGTCGAACCAGCCAAAGATGGTAAAAGGCTGATTTTGCAGTGGCTGCTACCTGGGCCTCCATCATCAGAAGGGGATCCAGGCGCACTCCCAAGCTCCTAACCTCTGACACTGGCACTAATAGCACCCCAACGAAGGTTGGGAGAGGGAGCCCCAACTCCTTATCACCACAACTCAGGCATAGGACCTCTGTCTTTGCCAGATTCAGCTTCAACTGGTTCAGCCTGAGCCAACCAGCCACGGCCTGAAACGCCCGGTCCAGATCTTCCGGTCTGGAGTCTGACCAGCCGCCCAACATCAGGTAGAGCTTGGTGTCATCAGTATATTGATGACAACCCAACCCAAACCTCCTAACCACCTGGGCAAGAGGGTGCATATAGATGTTAAACCACATCGGGGAAAGCACAGCGCCCTGAGGCTTCTGTTCCCCTAGTGCCACCCTTTGTCTCCAACCCTGGAGAAAAGAGACAATTCACTGTAAGGCAAGCCCCTGTATCCCCACGACCATGTCGAATGCAGCCGGCAGGTCAAGCAGCAGCAGCAGCACCGCCGAACTGCCTCGATCCAAGTGTCTTTGGAGGTTGTCAGTAAGAGTGACTAATGCTGTCTCCGGCCCATGTCCCGGGCGAAAGCTGGACTGGAAGGGATCTAACATGGAAGCATCACCCAGAAAGCCCTGGAGCTGTACCACCACTGCCCTCTTGATTAATTTGCCCAAATAGGGCAAATTGGAAACCGGACGGTAGTTAGCCAATTCAGCCAGATCCAAAGACATTCCAAATCTGTTCATTTTTAGCATCATCCTTAAGCTGGTGTTCAAGGCAGAGACTCCTAGTTTTATTTTCTGATGAGTTATGAGAGATTGGAGTTATGGCCTGAGAAGAATGATCTTTCTACAAACCTGATCAAACCCCCAGGTTTGCAGAAAAATCTGATTAAAAAAAAACAAACACAAACATTGGGGAGTTAAACCCCCACAAAATAATAGAGCAGTGCTTGTAGCTTTAAGAAACAAATGACTTCAGTGGCCATTGCTAGGCCACAACAACAGTATTGTGAGTCTTCAGCCCTTGGCTTCTGTCAGTAAAAGGCAGGGGAATAGGGCAGGGTGGTGTTGGCCAATTACCCATTCTTATCCTAATTTACCTCACTGGGGTGTGGGGATCAAATGGAAGAGAGGAGAATGGTAGGTTGGTTGGTGGATGTGAAGGAAAGAAGAAAGGAAAGAAGCAAGAAAAGGGAAGAGACTAAGGGGGCTTTCAGGGAAGTAAAAGAGGAAAGGATGGGGGAGGGGATGTATCCTACAAGTCCTTGCAGGTTCCCTTTTTGTAAAGTATAAAAATCTGTCAGTACACCGATATCTCAGGTGATAAGACTCATGATGTTCCCAGCTAAAACATATGTGGAAGTTTAGTGATGGAAATTCTAGAAAAAATGGCACTTTACACAAAATGGAACATTTTACATATTAAAAATAACAACCTCTAAACACTCCCCAGGAACTCAACAGAAACGAAAAAACAAAGCCTCATCTGACTACATTTTTCCAATTTGTCCATCTCACGGCACCAACACCATCTTGAACAATCCATTCCTCCAACTAGGGATATAAAGGCAACACACCCCACAGACAAATGCAAAACCAGTAGATTCCCTCTCCTCAAACTCAGACTACTGCTGAGGAATACTTACCACTCTTCAGCCATTGCTAGTAGTGTCTGTCATACAGGGGGCAAAAGATTATACAAGGGCACAAAGGTAGAGGGGCTTGAAAATATT
>NW_015160850.1:1052199-1056553 GCF_001447785.1 Gekko japonicus | reverse complement strand
TTTTTCTACGAAACGACCCCTGGTTAGGACATAATAACCGTGTGCCATCAAGTCGCAGGTGAACACGGGGTTTTCACCAGTGTTCCCCCTAGGCTTAGTTAGTGTGAGCTGGGTCACAGTTTTTTAGCCTCTCGCTCACACGTTTTTGCCTTAGCTCAGGAAAGATGGCTCCAGAGCAAGCTAACTTATGCAGCAACCAAATCACTCGCTCACAACTCTAATGCCAGCAGTTCACAAAGTAGAATTTTTGCTCAGAAGACTCCACCGCTTAGAGGGAGCATTGGTTTTCACGGCAAGAGGCGAGCAGAGGCGGTGTGCCATCGCCTGCCTTTGTGCGGCAGGCCTGGTCTTCCGCAATGGTCTCCCATCCTGCCTCGCTTCCGAGACCTGACCAGATCGGGCCAGCCTGAACGAATTGTAATAAAGGCTCGTCTTTAATAATAAATGTATGCGGAAAGGTTTCCCTCGCTCGGAAGCCAGTCAAGTCCGACTCTAGGGTTGCGGTGCTCATCTCCGTTTCCAAGTCGAAGAGCCAGCGCTGTCCGAAGATGTTTCCATGGTCATGTGGCTGGCATGACTAAACACCAAGGCGCACGGAACGCTGTTACCTTCCCACCGAAGCGGTACCTCTTTATCTACTTGCAATTTCTTGCTTTCGAACTGCTAGGTTAGCAGGAGCTGGGGCCAGAGACGGGAGCTCACTCCATCACGCAGCGCACTCGGGTCTCAAACTGCTGAACTACCGATCTTCTGGTCAGCAGCTCAGCATCTTAACCACTTGAGCCACCGCAGTCCTTTTTATATCTATAACACACACACACACATATATATGCATTTTAAATAAAGAATATATCACACGGCACTCGGGTCTCGAACTGCCGAACTACCGACCTTCTGGTCTGCAGCTCGGCGTCTTAACCTCTGAGCCACCGCGGCCCCACTAGATGTATACAGCATGTAAAAATCTTCCTAACACTATGTATTTTAAAATATTTATGTTAATGCTCTATATCAGTGGTGGCGAACCTATGGCACGAGTGCCATCGCCCCAGCCAGGCCCAGACCATCATTAAAGTGTCGAATTCTCTGCCAAATAATTTTAAGTAAATGAAAGCATTTCGGGTTGCTTTCCTTACTTTGTTTGGATCATCTTAAGTTAATGTGTGAGTTGTTTTTTCCTAAAGTAAAACCTCAGTATTCAGGTTAAACTGCCGTGTTGGCATTTTGCGGTAAATAAGTGGGTTTTGGGTCGCAGTTTGGGCACTCAGTCTCTAAAAGGTTCGCCATCACTGCTCTATATGCATTCTGATGCTGATCGTCCTTGTTATGAATAAGTTATAGATTATTATAATATCTAAATCTCCCCTTTTCCCTTGTCCTCCCATATTTCTATTTTTAATTTAAAACAACAACAACAATAAAAAAGATCGGGCTAGGCTGGACTATTCAGCCCTCTCGAGTCTCGATACTAAAGCCGCCAAGCGGCAGGTGCCACCACTACGAAGGCCCCGCATTCCGCCACCCAAACCAGAGAATCCCACGGCAGCAGGGCCATCTCGAGGTGTTTCTGCGCCCTAGGCGAGGCTGTCTTGTGGCGCAGATGCCAACCTCCCGGTGGGGCCTGGAGACCTCTGGAGCCAGCCACCCTTTTGCTACCGCCGCCACCGCCTCCCCCCCGCAGCTGTCAGATCCAGGGAGCATGCCCCACATGTTCCTGCAGCGCCCTCCAAGATGGAAGAGAGATTTCTCTCGTGCTCCGCTTCCGAAGGCAGTTTGGGAGGGAGGTGGGGGGGGGATCCTGTCTCCAGGCGGGGGATGCTCACCGGATGCCTCTCCCCAATTAGCGGTGCTGACACTTGGAGAGCTACTTGCGGGCTTTTGGCGGAGGGGGGAGGCACAACTCGGCGCCCCACCCAGGGCCCAGCACTCTAGGCGAATGCCTAGTTCGCCTAGTGGGTGAGCCGGCCCTGCACGGCAGCCTCCTCAAGCACATCCGGATCTTCCCACTAGGCTACCGTTTCAGGCACCAGATTGCTCCGAACGCCGCAGAGAACAATGCCGGGTGCGTTGCTATTGTCTCAAGGTAAAAGCAAAACCGAGAGCCGGCCAGGTGATTCCTGTCCAGAGGCGGAAGCCGGGTGGACGCCAACCCCGAGAGCTCCGTAAATTAAACACGCAAACAATAACCAGCCTATTTAAATTCTCCTTCGGGGCCAGCAGCAACAGATCCCGTTGTCTGGCGATTACTTATGTACCTAGACACGACGGACCATTAACCTTAATAGGCTGTTATACTCTATTAGTGCGTGATAGACGAGGAAAGAGACGGAGCAGAGGAAGCCATGCTGTTCCGGTTTCAGAGTCAGACGGCTCTGAACAGCCGCCCAAGTTTGGAGAGGATCTTTCCCCCCTGCCGGTCCTCGTTCCTTTTCTCCCTCTCTTCGTGGGGGGGGGGGGCTCAGTAGCACTACCCACGTGAATTAAGGCTCACAGGATTCCCTTCCAATGTTCCCTCTAAGTCTCACGAGTCTCATGAGCAAAAATTCTACCTTGTGATCCTCTGGCATTCAAGTTGTGAGCGAGCAATTTGGCTCCTGGATCAATTAGTGTGCTCTGGACGCAGTGTTCCCTCTAAGCTGAGTGAGTGTGAGCCAGCTCACGGTTTTTTAGCTTCCAGCTCACCCATTTTTGTCTTCGCTCAGGAAGGATGGCTCCAGAGCAAACGGATGTATGCAGCAGGCCCAATCGCTTGCTCACAACTTTAATGCCAGGAGCTCACAGAGTAGAATTTCTGCTCACAAGACTCCACAGCATAGAGGGAACACTGCTCCTTCCTTCCTGAGCTAAGGCAAAAACGTGTGAGCCGGAGGCTAAAAAACTGTGCGCCAGCTCACACTCACTCAGCTTAGAGGGAACACCGTTCCCCTCCCCAGCCTGCTCACTTTCTGCTTTTACACTACCTGGGAAAAAAGATGCTCTTTCCGTGGTAACCTCCCATCCTTTTTATTAGATTGAATCCACCCCTCCCCTCCCAAAAAAGAGGTTTGCGTTTAAGGAATCCTGATTAAAGGGTTCTCACATCTGGCTTTTGTGTGCCGGCAGGAATCTTTTAAGGAATCGCCCAAAAGGAAGGGGTGTGTGTGGACTTGACTATTTTGCACCAGTCTTCTGAAAGTGTACAAAGGGAAACGTCGGTGGGAAAGCCGATCTCTTCACTCCAGTGGAAAGGGGGGGGGGAGAAGAAAAAGCGAGGGAGGAGGGCTGCATTCCTTTCGCCCAAGATTAACAAACCGGTCCTGAGTATTCTAAATCGGGCCCTCGTTCACGGAAGCCGAGCTCTTATTTGCAGCTGGTTTTCTCTCTCCCCCCCCACTTGATAATCTTTCACCCCCCTGGAGCTGTTCCGAGATTATTATTATTATTACCTGCTTAGGAGCAAAGATGAGGTGCTCTCGGCCTGACCTACCCTCACAGGTTCGTTGTGAGGGCAACACGGAGGAGTATGATGTAAGTCGCTTTGGGTCCCCCCATTTGGGGAGAAAAACAGGGTGCTATGTTATTTTATTTATCATCATCATCATCATCATCATCATCATCATCTTTCAAGTTATTGATTCTTTCCACCATTTCAAAACCTGAGCCCGGAAAGCTTCCAACCCGGCCAGTTTTGTGAATGAGCTGGGCCAGAAGGAGAGGCCGGTGGGGCTGATACATTTCCAGGAGACAAAAATTCATATTTGGATCACACCATCCCGCCCCTCCAAACCTTCTTGCTCAGCAGCTGGGGGGGGGGGGGAAGCTTGTCAACGCCTTCAGCCAAAAAAATACATTCTTCTGTTTTGTGCATTTCCCTCCCCCACCAGAGCAGCCCCACCTACGACCCGCCTTGAAAAATGTGCCAAGACAGAGAAATTTTTTTGCAACCGGGCGACACAAAGCCAGGACTTCTCTTTTCCCCGAAAAGCCAGGCGTTTCTCAGCTGGAGACACAAAGCAGATGGGGTGGGGTGGAGAAAGGGCTCTTTCCCCCTCCCCACCGTGGCTTTATCGGGCTCAGGCGGACGATTCTTCGATCTGAGCGAAGGGGTGTGTACCTACAATACAGGGCAGCTCGACGGCTCTCGGTTTTCTTCTTTTTTTGGGGGGGGGGGGGTGTCCATTTCCACGAACAAAGAGAATGCAACTTCCTGTAAATGCGGGGAGAGGTTCTCACGCACGCGATTTCGCTTCCCCAGAAATAACGGGTCGTGCAAACGGGGGGGAGGTTAACGCCAACGGAGCGTGGCCGCGTTTGCAACCGGTTGCAATCAGACGCCGCGCAAGAGTCGCGTGTCTACACGCTCGTGTGAATGCGG
>NW_015160850.1:1037423-1050950 GCF_001447785.1 Gekko japonicus | reverse complement strand
CTTCCTTCCTTCCTTCCTTCCTTCCTTCCTTCCTTCCTTCCTTCCTTCCTTCCCCACAAAGGCATTGCAGATGGGACTGTTATAGACACACTCTCTTTCCCAAAACACCATTGCAGATGGCACTGTTATAGACTCTCTCTCCCAAAAAACCATTGTAGATTGCACTGTTATAGACTCTCTCTCTCTCTCTTTCCCAAAAAACCATTGTAGATGGCACTGTTATAGTCTTCCTTCCTTCCTTCCTTCCTTCCTTCCTTCCTTCCTTCCTTCCTTTCCTCACCTGTGCCAGCCTCACTCGGTTCTGGATCTGGGTACTGGAACCAAATAATAAGACCTTGCCTCTGGGCATAGGCAGAGTTCCTTTCCCTTGCCTGGCTGGATGACCTTGGGCAAGCCATAATTCTGGCACAGCTGTTCTTGAAAAAGAGCAGTCTCTGTCAGAGTTCTCTCAGCCCCACCTACCTCACAGGGCTGTCTGTTGTGGGGAGGGGAAGGGAAAGGAGTTTGTAAGCCGCTCTGAGACTCCTTTGGGTAGTGAAGGGCAGGATATAAATCCAGTCTCCTCTTCTTCTTCTTCAGTTTGCTGTAGTGGTTAGGAACGGCGGACGGGTTTGATTCCACAGTCCTGCAGCTGGGTGACCTGGGGGCAGTCACAGTTCTCTCAGAGTGCTTTCAGATGGCTGGTGGCAGCAAAGAGGGCCAAAAACCAAGGGATCCACCCACCCCCACCTGGGGAATGGCATCCCTACCGCCACTCTGAACCTCGACACCAAACTTGAGCCACGCACCCTCCCCTACACCCTCTGCAATAGAACAGCTGGAGGTCACCCAGGGAGTTTCATGGTGAGCAGAGGTAAGAACTTGGTCTTCCCAGCTTCTGTTCAATGCAAGAACCCTTACACCACACTACCTACCCTAAGGCTGTACCAGCTCTCCCCCTCCAAGCCAACCCATGACATGTTTAAGAACATCAGAAGAGTCCAGCTGGATCAGACCACTGGTCCATCAAGTCCAGCATCCCGTCTTACACAGCGGGCAAACACTTCCTCTGGAGGGCCAACAACAAGGCAGAGAGGCCGAGGCCTTCCTAAGAACATGAGAAGAGCCCTGCTGGATCAGACCAGTGAGGGTCCATCTAGTCCAGCATCATGTCTTACACAATGGCCAACCACTTCCCCTGGAGGACCAACAACAAGGCATAGCGGCCGAGGCCTTCATAAGAACATCAGAAGAGCCCTGCTGGATCAGACCAGTGAGGGTCCATCTAGTCCAGCATCATGTCTTACACAATGGCCAACCACTTCCCCTGGAGGACCAACAACAAGGCATAGCGGCCGAGGCCTTCCTAAGCACATCAGAAGAGCTCTGCTGGATCAGACCAGAGTTCCATCTAGTCCAGCATCCTGTCTCACACAGTGGCCAGCCAGTTCCTTTGGAGGGCCAACAACAGGGCAGAGAGGCCGAGGCCTTCTCCTGATGTTGCCTCCTGGCTCTGAGATTCGGAGGATCAGTGCCTCTGAATGTGGAGGTTCCCCTCAACCACCAGGGCTAGTAGCCATTGACGGGACTTCTCCTCCATGAATCTATCTAGTCCCCTTTTAAAGCTATGACTGACCCGGCCCTTCACTCCCCAAAGGAGTCTCAGGGCGGCTTACAAACTCCTTCCCCTCCCCCTCCCCACCACAGACAACCTACTGTGAGGTAGCCGGGGTTGAGAGAGCTCTGACAGGAACGGCTCTTGAGAGAACAGCTCTGAGAGAACTTGTGACTGACCCAAGGTCACACCAGCAGGTGCATGTGGAGGAGGGGGGAATCAAACCCGGTTTTCCCAGATTAGAGTCCACACACTTAACCACTACACCAAACCAGCTATTAAATACTGCCCAGGGGACATAAGAGGAGAGAAGAGATTCGATTTATACCCGGCCCTTCACTACCCAAGGGAGTCTCAGAGTGGCTTACAATCTCCTTTCCCCTTCCCCTCCCCACAACAGACACCCTGTGAGGTCGGTGGGGCTGAGAGAGCTCTTGACAGAAACGGCTCTTGAGAGAACAGCTGTGAGAGAACTTGTGACTGACTCAAGGTCACACCAGCAGCTGCATGTGGAGGTGTGGGGAATCAAACCCGGTCCCCCTAATTAGAGTCTGCGCCAACCTTCAGGTGGTGGCTGAAGACCTCTTGGAACGGTCACTGATCTCCAGGCAACACAGATCGGTTCTCTCGGGTGAAGTGGGGGCTTCAGAAGGTGAACTCTCTGGCGTTTCAGCCCCTCCCCAAGCCCCGCCGTCCTCAGGCGCCGCTCACAAATGGAATTTCCTGAGAGGGAGTTGGCAGCCATAGAAGTACAAGGTGGCTAGTATATCCTTTTAGGACGATCAAGATGGGTCGCCGTGTTAGTCTGTGAGTAGCAGAAGAAAAGTGCCTCAGAAGCACTTTGTGGGACAACGTGACCGCAGCACACGGTGCCCATGTGTTCCTGAGCATTATTGATGATAGCAAGTTGGGGTATAGATCCCATGGGTAAGTCAGAAGGATGGGGGCATGGCTGGGAAATAAACTGGGGAGAGAAGAAAGAAGGAAAGAAAGAGAAAGAAAGAGGAAGAAAGAGAGAGAGAAAGAGAAAGAAAGAAAGAAAGAAAGAAAGAAAGAAAGAAAGAAAGAAAGAAAGAAAGAAAGAAAGAGAAAGAAAGAAAGAAAGAAAGAAAGGGGGAGAGAGAGAAATGCAGCAAGCAAGCAAGCAAGAAATGTGGAAGGAGGGAGGGAGGAAGGAATAATAGAATCATAAGAGTGGGGAAGGGACCTCTAGGGTCGTCTAGTCCAGCCCCCTGCACGAGGCAGGAAATTCACAAATCCCTCCCCCCACATACCCCACTGACCCCTGTTCCACGCCCAGAAGATGACAAAAAATCCTCCAGGATCTCCAGCCAAACTGGCCTGGAGGAAAAGGGCTTCCTGACCCCAAAGTGGTGATCGCCATCTCCCTGGGCGTGTCAGAAAGGGCCACGAGAACTAAGCCCTGAGGCAACCCTTCCTGCCCTCCCTCTCATGATCTTCCGAAGGAAGGAAGGGAGACACACAGAGAGAAACAGAGAAAGAAAGAGAGAGAGAGAGAGAGGGAGGGAGAGAGAGAAAGAGGAAGGAAGGAAGGAAGGAAGGAAGGAAGGAAGGAAGGAAGGAAGGAAGGAAGGAAGGAAGGAAGGAGACATACACAGAGAGATAGAAAGAGAGAAAGAAAGGAAGGAAGGAGGGAGGGAGAGAGAGAGAGAGGAAGGCCAAGAATTTCTTTCAGCAGAGGTGTGTCATGTGCTTCTTGTATTTCCATCCTCTCTCTAGGATCAGCGCTTGGTGGAAATCCTCCTTCTTTCAAGAAACACCCCCCCTTCCCCTCCATAAGCAGAACTGAAGCTTCCCAGCTTGGTCTCCTGCCTCCCTCCCCTGGCGAATAAACGCAACATCCCTTCCCTTTGATCTGCCACCTCTGGCTGGCGCGCGGCTCAGCAAGCCCACGCCTCCTGGCACACAGCAGGACCCTGCCATTCCACATGCCCTAGAGTGACACCGGCCATGGGGGGGGGGGCCTGTAAGCATTGGCCTTGACTTGCAGGGGGAGGGGTCGTTGCCAGGGAAGAGAAGGCACAGAAGAGAAATCAGGCAGTTGAAAGGGGAATGTCTTTACTTGTCATGCGGCGCCCATGCAAACAGACACAGCCTTAGAGGGGACCTGACTGCAGTCTTCCAATATCTGAAGGGCTGCCATGTAGAAGATGGAGCAGATCTATTCTCTCTTGCTCCGGATTGCAAGACTAGATCTAATGGGTGGAAATTACAAGGAGTCAGGAGAAACCTCCAAACTGTTAAGAGTGGTTAAGCAGTGGGACAGTCTGCCTCGGGAGGTGGTGGAGGCTCCTTCGCTGGATGTTTTCAAGCGGAGGCTGGATGACCGTCTTTCGGGTATGTTGTAGAGCAAGGGGTCATCTCGTAGAAAAAGAGGTGCAGGAGCTCATTAGCATAACTCATTTGCATATGCCACGCCCCCTGACGTCACCGGAAGTGTGTCAGAAGGCAACACCCACCCCTCAGGCTCCACTGGACTGTTTTGGATTGCTAGCTATTGGGGGGGGGGGAACGGGCAGATCTGCCCTCACAGAGGAGGGAGAGCTTGTACCTGAAGGTGGGCCGGGGGAGGGGGGCTCTGCAACTTACCTGGCTGCTTCTTGCTTTGACTGAGGGCTGCTGGGAGCAGGGGGCGGGGCTTGTTGCATGTGCCCACCCCCTGGGCTCTTTACTGCCGGAGGTCCGCTCCTGTGCGCTCCTGCAGGAAACGACCCCTGTGTAGGGCCATCTTTCGGCTCTGCTCCTGCAGAGTGCAGGGGGTTGGACTAGATGACCTGCAAGGTCCCAACTCTCACATTCTAGGATTCTAGGATTCTACGACTCGCAGTCACAGGTTTATGCTGTGTTTTGAATTTTACTATATTTATTGAAATATGATGTCGCCCGCCCTGAGCCCATCTGCGGGGTGGGTGGGATGTAAATGAAATAAATAAATATTTAAACGAAGGGCGGGAAGGTCCCGGCTGGATCTTAGGAGAAACTTTTCGACAGGAGCAGTTGTGCTGCAGTGGAATCGGCTGCCTGGGGAGGTGGTGAGCTCCCCCTCCCTGGCAGCCTTCAAGCAGTGGCTGGACGGACACTTCTCAGGTGTGCTTTAGGCGGATCCTGCACTGGGCAAGGGGTTGGACTAGATGGCCTGTAGGATCCCTTCCAACTCTGTGTGATCCTGTGATTCTGTTATACTGGCATCTACCACAAGATGGCAGCAGGCTCCCTTCTTCTATTCTGTTCCTTCCCTGGGCTAGACCTGGATTTTTAGTTGTTGTTCAGTTGCACAGTCGAGTCCGACTCTTCGCGACCCCATGGACCAGATCATGCCAGGCCTTCCTGTCTTCCGCCGTCCTCTGAAGTTGGCTCAACTTCATGTTCGTTGCATCGATGACACTGTCTAACCATCTCATCCTTTGCCGTCCCCGTCTTCTTTGACCTTCAATCTTTCCCAGCATCAGGGTCTTCTCCAGTGAGGGCTCCATTCTCATTGTGTGGCCAAAGGATTTGAGCTTCAGTTTCATTATCTGGCCTTCCAAGGAACAGTCAGGGTTGATTTCTTTTAAAGGTAAAGGTTTCCCTTGCTTGATAGCCAGTCGAGTCCGACTCTAGGGTTGCGGTGCTCATCTCCGTTTCAAAGCCGAAGAGCCAGCGCTGTCCGAAGATGTTTCCGTGGTCATGTGGCCGGCATGACTAAACACCAAGGCGCACGGAACGCTGTTACCTTCCCACCGAAGTGGTACCTATTTATCTACTTGCAATTTTTTGCTTTCGAACTGCTAGGTTGGCAGGAGCTGGAACTGGAGACGGGAGCCCACTCCGTCATGCGGCAACTCGGGTCTCGAACTGCTGAACTACTGACCTGCCATAGCCTGCAGTTCAGCGTCTTAACCACTTGAGCCACCGCAGCTCCTTGATTTCTTTTAGGATTGACTGATTTGATCTTTTTGCAGTCCAAGGGACTCTCAAGAGTCTTCTCCAGCACCATTGTTCAAAAGAATCTATTCTTCGGCACTCGGCCTTCCTTATAGTCCAACTCTCGCAGCCATACATGACTACTGGGAATACCATTGCTTTGACCATGCAGACTTTTGTGGACAGGGTGATGTCTCTACTTTTTATCATGCTGTTTAGGTTCGCCATGGCTTTCCTCCCAAGGAGCAGGCGTCTTTTAATTTCATGGCTGCAGTCACCATCTGCAGTGATCTTGGATCCCAGGAACGTGAAGTCTGTCACTACTTCCACGTTTTCCCCTTCTATTTGCCAAGGAGTGATGGGGCCGGATGCCATGATCTTAGTTTTTTTGATGTTGAGCTTCAAGCCCACTTTTGCGCTCTCCTCTTTTACCCTGAGCAAGAGGCTCTTTAGGTCCTCTTCACTTTCTGCCATCAGAGTGGTATCGTCTGCATATCTGAGGTTGTTCATCTTTTCCCCAGCAATCTTCATTCCCGCTTGTGATTCATCCAGGCCAGCATTTCGCATGATGTACTCTGCATATATATTAAATAGGCAAGGTGACAATATACATCCTTGTCGTACTCCTTTTCCTATGCTGAACCAATCAGTTGTTCTTGTTCCATATCCGGTTCTGTCGCTTCTTGACCCTTATAGGGGTTTCCCAAGATTCTGTTATACTGGCATCTACCACAAGATGGCAGCAGGCTCCCTTCTTCTAGTCTGTTCCTGCCCCGGACTAGACCTGGATGGCCTTCAGTCATCTCATTAAGAATTTTTACTAATTAGGTACAGTCAGGGGTATGACTTAAGAGCTGGAAAGACAGCCTTGTTCTGGCTCCTGTACCTAAAAGGAGGAAAAACCGGAAAGGCCTGGAAATCCCTGTCCTGTTTAGTGAAAGATGACTTACGAATGAGTAGGGTTGCCAACTCCAGGTTGGCAAATCCCGGGAGATCTTTGGGTAGAGGACGGTTGCCAACCTCCAGGTGGTGGCTGGAGACCTCCTGGAATGACAACTGACCTCCAGGCGACAGAGACCAGTTCCCCAGGATAAAACGGCCGCTTTGGACGGTGGACTCTGTGGCATTGTACTCCGTTGAGAGTCGGACTCTAAGGAAGGCCGAGTGCCGAAGAATAGATTCTTTTGAACTAGGGTGCTGGAGAAGACTCTTGAGAGTCCCTTGGACTGCAAGAAGATCAAATCAGTCAATCCTCAAAGAAATCAACCCTGACTGTTCCCTGGAAGGCCAGATACTGAAGCTGAAGCTCAGATACTTTGGCCACCCAATGAGAAGGGAGCACTCACTGGAGAAGACCCTGATGCTGGGAAAGATTGGAGGTCAAAGAAGACGGGGACGGCAAAGGATGAGATGGTTAGACAGTGTCATAGATTCAACGAACATGAAATTGAGCAAACTTCAGAGGATGGCAGAAAACAGGAGGGCCTGGCGAGATCTTGTCCATGGGGTCGTGAAGAGTCGGACTCGACTGTGCGACTGAACAACAACAACTCCGTTTAAGCCCCTCCCTTCCCCAAACCCAGCTGTCCTCACGCTCCACCACCCAAAATCTCCAGGCATTTCCCAACCCAGAGCTGGCAACCAACTCCTTAGGGCGGAGATTGGGACGGGATCTCAGCTGGGTACAATGCCATAGAGTCCACCCTCCCAGAACAGCCATTTTCTCCAGAGGAACTGGAACTCTGTAGTCCGGAGACCAGTGGCAGAGCCTCTGCTTGGCATGCAGAAGGTCCCAGGTTCAACCCCCGGCACCTCCAGTTAAAAAGGGCCAGGCAGGAGGTGATGGGAAAGACCTCAGCCTGAGACCCTGGAGAGCAGCTGCCAGTCTGAGTAGGGAATACTGACCTTGATGGATCAGGGGTCTAAGGAAGCTTCAAGTGTTCTTCTAGCATTATTTGTGGAGGGGCCGTGGCTCATTAGAAGACCCTCTGCTTTGCATGCAGAAGGTCCCAGGTCCAATCCCCGGCATCTCCAGTTGAAAAAAACCAGGCAGGGGGTGATGGGAAAGACCTTTCTCTGCCTGAGACCATGGAAAGCGGCTGCCAGTCTGAGCAGACGATACTGACCTTGATGGACCGAGGTTCTGATTCAGTAGAAGGCAGTTACGTGTGTTCATGTGATGCTTTGTCTGCTTGGGGGGGGGGCAACAGTGGGAGGGCTCCTAATGTCCTGGCCCCACGGCTGGACCTCCTGATCGCCCCTGGTATTTGTGGCCACTGTGTGACACGGAGTGTTGGACTGGATGGGCCATTGGCCTGGTCCAACATTTGGCTTCTCTTATGGAGCAGAGGTCCATCAGTGGCTATTAGCCACAAGGTATAGATAGGAACTCTTGGTCTGGGGCAAGGGATGCTCTGTATTCTTGGTGCTTGGGGGGGGGGCAACAGTGGGAGGGGGCTCCTAGTGTCCTGGCCCCACTGCTGGACCTCCTGATGGCCCCTGGTATTTCTGGCCACTGTGTGACACAGAGTGTTGGGACTGGATGGGCCACTGGCATGATCCAACACTGCTGGATCGCCTGTTGGCACCTGGTATTTCTGGCCACTGTGTGACACAAAGTGTTGGACTGGATGGGCCATTGGCCTGATCCAACATTGGCTTCTCTTATGTTCTTATGTTAAGAGCAGAGGTCCATCAGTGGCTATGAGCCACAAGGTATAGATAGGAACTCTTGGTCTGGGGCAAGGGATGCTCTGTATTCTTGGTGCTTGGGTGGGGCAACAGTGGGAAGAGGCTTCTCGTGTCCTGGCCCCACTGCTGGACCTCCTGAGGGCCCCTGGTGTTTTTGGCCTCTGTGTGACACAGAGTGTTGGACTGGAGGGGCCACTGGCTTGATCCGACACTGGCTCCTCTTTATCTTCTCTTATGTTCTTATGTTCTCATGTCATATGAATCGTCAGCTCCAGATTGGGAAATACCCGCGGAGGCTGGCATCCACAAATGACTCAGGACTCATCTCTAGGCTTGCCAACCTCCAGGTGGGGCCTGGAGGACCCCCCCCCCCCAGAATCCCAACTGGCCACCAGACTACAGAGACCAGATCCCCCGAAGAGACTGGCTGCTTTGGAGGGTGGACTCTGTGGCCTTATACAGCACGGAGGTTCCATCCAAGGCTGTACTCTTAAATCTCCAGGTATTTCCCAACCCAGAGTTGGCATCCCTGCTCCTAGCCAAAACCACTTCTGGTATCAAGTTACAATTTAGGTTAGGGTTTATGATGGGAGTAAGAGGGGAAAACAAACTTGACCCAAAAATTGGAATCAAGAACCACAAGGGTAAGAAAGAAGTCTAACTGGAGAGCCAGTTTGGTGTCGTGGGTTAAGTGTGCGGACCCTAATCTGGGAGAACCGGGTTCGATTCCCCACTCCTCCACTTGCACCTGGCTGGATGACCATGGGCAAGCTGTAGTTCTGATAAGAGCTGTTCTTGAAAAAGAGCCGTTTCTGTCAAGAGCTCTCTCAGCCCCACCCACCTCACAAGGCGTCTGTGGTGGGGAGGGGAAGGGAAAGGAGTTTGTGAGCCGCTCTGAGACTCCTTTGGGTAGTGAAGGGCGGGGTATAAATCCAATCTCTTCTCTTCTTCTTCTACCTCACAGGGTGTCTGTTGTGGGGAGGGAAAGGGAAAGGAGTTTGAAAGCCGCTCTGAGACTCCTTTGGGAAGTGAAGGGCGGGGTAGAAATCCAATCTCTTCTTCTTCTACCTCACAGGGGGTGTCTGTTGTGGGGAGGGGAAGGGAAAGGAGTTTGTAAGCCCCTCTGAGACTCCTTTGGGTAGTGAAGGGCGGGGTAGAAATCCAATCTCTTCTTCTTCTACCTCACAGGGGGTGTCTGTTGTGGGGAGGGGAGGGGAGGGGAAGGGAAAGGAGTTTATGAGCCACTCTGAGACACCTTTGGGTAGTGAAGGGCCGGGTACAAATCCAATCTCTTCTCTTCTTCTTCTCTAATGAAGGGCCAGTATTAAAAACCTAGCTGAAACTTATAATATGCAAAAATGCATGCATTTATTAGAAAGACAGTTAAAACATATAAGGGCCCAATGAAAGCCTCGTAAAAAACTATAGCCTAAACACAAGGACCAATACACATGACCTGACGCGTTTCCACCCCATTTGGGCCTTCTTCAGAGGTCAAAGAATATTGAGGTACACGTAACAAGAAGAAGAGATGAAGAAGAGATTGGATTTATGCATATTACAATACATATTACAATAAGATAACCAACAAGCGAATATTGGACCAAGAAAAGGAAGGTTAAGCAGCATGATCAACAGACACAAGACAAAGATGTTTGTGAGGCCTCTAAAGATGAGAGTCCTGTGTCTGGTGTCAAATGCACGGCTGCTGAATGAGAACATCTTCCAATCTAGGTCCAAAAAGCACCTATGTGGCTCTCTTAGTCAGAGCTAGAGTGTCCTCAAGCAAATAGCAGGATTTATGATGGGCCAGGGCTTCCTTTCTGGGGGAATGTGCCGGAACAGGGTTCTGAAAACCTCTTCAACAAAATTCTTTCAGTAACGTTTCAAAGTTTGTGAGTTTTCAGTACACAGACTGAAAGCTTCATTTCCCTCTTGAGCGTTCCGGCACTTCTTTTTCAAAACAAGAGCAACAAAAAAGCCCCTGGATGGTACGAAGTCCATTATTTTCTGATCCGGTCACTCCTGTGGCTATGGAGAGACATGGCGGAGATTTTGGCACTTTCATGCTGTTAAAGATTATGCTGGGAAAGATGGAAGGTCAAAGAAGACGGGGACGGCAAAGGATGAGATGGTTAGACAGTGTCATCGATGCAACGAACATGAAGTTGAGCAAACTTCAGAGGACGGCGGAAGACAGGAGGGCCTGGCGTGATCGGGTCCATGGGGTCGCGAAGAGTCAGACTCGACTGTGTGACTGAACAACAACAATGCTGTTAAAAACCAGATGTTTCTTGGATGTGTTCACACATGTGGAATTCCAAGATCCAAGCCCAGTAGAACCTTAGAGATCAACCAGATCTCCAGGGGATAAGCTTTCGAGAATCAAAGAGAACTTTGACTCCGGGAAACTCACGCCCCGGGAATCCGGCTGGTCTTTTGAGGCACTGCTGGATTCGAACCTTGCTCTTCTCCTGCAGCTACCCACCCGAAACCTGTGGAACTGCCCGCCTCAGGCCGAGTTGAGGCCTTCAGCTGGATGGGAAAGCAGAAAAAGCTAGCAAAACTGCAGTCCAGAGAAAGCTCCCGTGGTCTGCCAGGGAAGGATAGAAATGTTTTGACATCATCCCACAAACCTAGATGTTGTATACATGTCACAGGGGCACTGTAGCCAATGCCAACGCTCCCTCTAAGCTGTGGAGTCTTGTGAGCAGAAATGCTACTTTGTGAGCTCCTGGCATTACAGTTGTGAGCCAGTGATTTGGCTGCTGCATCAATTAGCTTGCTCTGGAGCCATCCCTTCCTGAGCTAAGGCAAGAATGTGTGAGCCGGAGGCTACGAAAACTGTGAGCTAGCTCACACTCACTCAGCTTAGAGGGAACACTGCCCCCAATGCTCCCTCTAAGCCTTGGAGTCCTGTGAGCAAAAATCCTACTTTGTGAGCTACCAGCATCAAAGTTGTGAGCGAGCGATTTGGCTGCTGCATCAATTAGTTTGCTCTGGAGCCATCCCTTCCTGAGCTAAGGCAAGAATGTGTGAGCCGGAGGCTATGAAAACTGTGAGGTAGCTCACACTCACTCAGCTTAGAGGGAATACTGGCCAACACCCTCTTTTCTGTGGGTGCGGGGGCAGACCCTGAGAAATGACAGCGGGGAGGGAGTGAACCATGCCCGCCCACCCCGGACGCCACAAGTCACGACAGATGGCACACTTGTAACCGATCTCACTCGGAGAGAAATCCGCTCCAGGGAACAGCAATTGGCGCGTGTATGTGTGTCAGGAGCAATGCTCCCTCTAAGTTGTGGAGTCTTGTGAGCAAAAATTCTACTGTGTGAGCTACGGGCATTAAAGTTGTGAGCAAGCGATTTGGCTGCTGCATCAGTTAGCTCACTCTGGAGCCCTCCTTCCTGAGCGAAGGCAAAAAAGTGTGAGCTGGAGGCTAAAAAACTGTGAGCTAGCTCACACTCACTCAGCTTAGAGGGAACACTGGCTCAGGAGACCCTTGAGAACGGGACGTGGGCGGCCCCGATGCCCTCAGCAGCCCAAAAGGGGCAGCCAGGCCCTGGGTGAGGGGGCAGGTGGTGTGCCAGCTGGCAGGGTCCAGAACAAGGGGACAGAAACCGCCGTTTGGGGGCGAGGCGGCTTCTTGGATTCCGTCCTCAGTCACACCTGGACGCCACTCCTCTCCGGCTTGGGTTACAGACCTCACCTGCTGCTTTGTTCCGAGGCCTTTCTTTGGCATGAATCCGGCTCTCCCGGTTACCCACGCCGGGCCGGAACTTTGGGCCGGTCAGCTCCCTAAGGAGGGAACCCTCGAGCTCACTCCTTGTATGGAATTGTCCATCGAAACACAATTCCCTTCGCTTTGTGAACACGGACGACTACCCTTGGGGAGGATGGGTGGCAGGTCCCCCTTGGCCGCCGGCGGGGAATGCAGGGTAGGGTTACCAGACGATGAAGAAGCAGAGATTGGATTTGTACCCAGCCCTTCGCTACCTGAAGGGGTCTCGGAGCGGCTCACAAACTCCTTTCCCTTCCCCTCCCCACAACAGACACCCTGTGAGGCAGGTGGGGCTGAGAGAGCTCTTGACAGAAACTGCTCTTTTCCAAGAACAGCTCTTATCAGAACCACGGCTTGCCCAAGGTCATCCTGCTGGTGTGACCTTGGGTCAGTCATAAGTTCTCTCAGAGCTGTTCTCTCAGGAGCCGTTTCTGTCTGAGCTCTCTCACCTGCTCTGAGAGAAATTGTGACTGACCCAAGGTCACACCAGCAGCTGCATATGGAGAAGTGGGCCTGAGGATAGAAGCCCACTGCGGGCCTAATCCAGCCCCCGGGTTGCATGTTTGACACCCCTGCCCTAGATCCTTTTTGCCCACCCCTCTGCCTTGAAATGTCTCCCCCAACCTATAATTATGCACTTGATTTTTCATGCCTAAATGCAGAACTTTACATTGATCCCCATTGAAATCCATTTTATCTGTTCTAGCCCAGTTTTCCAGCCTGTCAAGATCATCCTGTATCCTGACTCTTCTTATGTTCTCTCTTGGCCTGACACATTTGCTCTAGTTGTCCCTCTTTCTGAGTCTGCGGACTTCGGTCGCGATCAGACGGGCTGTTCAATCCACTGTTGCCCCGCCTCTAACACAGCCGGATCATTTTGTTCCAGAGAATCCTGACCACACTCACCCTTCTTAGCACTCTTCAAAAGCGATTTTACCGGCTGCGGAATGATCAGTTAGCACGAAGCATGGAGTCAGCCCGTCGGCCATCTTTTAAAAAGACGTTTGCCCTAGGAGCATGCCCACAAGCAGGGATGAGCCTTTTGGGATATGTAGTTCATGGGGCTGTCAGCCATTACTTTAAAAAGTCCCCCCTCTGAGCATGCACACAAGCGCTTGCTGAGAATGCTGGGATATGGAGTTCACTGCCATCCTCCCTCTAATCTTTTCAAAGAAGAGGAGGAGGAGGAGGAGATTGGATTTATACCCCACCCTTCACTACCCAGAGGAGTCTCAGAGCGCCTTACAAACTCCCTTTCCCTTCCCCTCTCCACAACAGGCACCCTGTGAGGTAGGTGGGACTGAGAGAGCTCTGACAGGAACTGCTCTTTTTCGAGAACAGCTCTGACAGAACTACGGCTTGCCCAAGGTCATCCAGCAGCTGCAAGTGGAGGAATGGGGAATCAAACCCGGTTTGGTGTAAGTGGTTAAGTGCGCGGACTCTAATCTGGGAGATCCGGTTTTGATTCCCCACTGAGTAGAACAGGGGTGTCATTCTTTGAGAGTTTTTCAAAAGAAAACAAGGTTTTGAGCAGCCC
>NW_015160850.1:967598-1037412 GCF_001447785.1 Gekko japonicus | reverse complement strand
CGTTATACAGTTATTTGATCCTTGCTAACGAGGGGGGGGGGGAAATGGCGACTGGAAAACAAGAGATCAGTGAGACCTGCCTGGTGGCTTGGGTGCGCAACAGAGTGACTAGATGACAGGAAACCCATTTTGGAAGTGGCTCAGACCATCAGGTATCAAAGAAACACGTGCACTTTAAATCTACAAGGGAACAGCAAGGGCAACGGATCAAATTGCCCGTGTGAACGTGACCTTCCAGTAACAAGCTATCGAAGGGGCGAAAACGTAAGGTTATCCAAAAGAAAACAAAAACCCACAAGGGCCACGGCGATGTAAACTGTGACTTTTATTGTAAGTTTCTTCCAACGGTACCACGAAAGGCACGCCACAGGCTTTCTGGGTTGACGACACAAAACCGGTCCTTTACTTTACGGCACCCGCTCGCTCTCACGCGCGCAACAAAACACCGTCCTGACAGGAAGAGCCTTTCACGGAAAGGATTTTTTAAAGTTCGTGTGTGCCGTGGCGACGTTCGTCGGCGGAAGACGGGCTGGCGGCGCGACGGAAAGCCCGCGGCGCCCCAGACCTGCTCGAGAATTCCAAGAAACAAAAACGGAAAGAAGGCGAACGCCCTTCCCCCAAAGAAAAAAGCTTAGTTATCATACTGCTTTCCTGTACGAGGCCCATGTATAAAGGGCGTGCTTCATTGACGTCCTTGTAACGTCGCACGCACCTGGCCTCGATTACCTGTGGGTGACCAATGGGGGGCACAGCCGATCCGTCCCCACTGCGGTATGTTACGGACAGGGTGGCAAATGGAAAATGCCTCTTTCACAGACAAATGCACCTCTGGTGTGACAAAGACTATCAGTGGCGAGCGGCGGATGGCACTCCTTTCATTAAAGCCGGGGAGATTCCAGTGGCTGCGCAGATTTTGAAAAACAATGCTTTGGTGGCGACGGCCACCACCGCGCAAAGATCTTCACTGTGTGATTGAAAGAAAACCGTGGCAGCCATTTTCGCGGCTGGCTCCGCCTGCTGCAGCAGCCATTTTGAAGAAGAGGAGACTGGCTTTATACCCCGCCCTTCACTCGAGAGTCTCAGAGCGGCTTACGGTCTCCTCCCCCTCCCCACAACGGACACCCTGTGAGGTCGGTGGGGCTGAGAGAGCTCTGAGAGAACTGCTCTTGAGAGAACAGCTCCGAGGGAACTTGTGACTGACCCAGGGTCACACCAGCAGCTGCATGGGGAGGGGTGGGGAATCGAATCCGGTTCTCCCGGATTAGAGTCCGCGCCCCCAACCACGACAACGAACAGGCTCTCTTTTGCGGCTGGATTCGCCCCTTGCGGCAGCCATTTTGTAGCTGCACCCACCACACCGTGTGAGAATTCCAGGGGTGCCCGCAGGGTCGGAAAGGTTGGGGACCCCTGTATTAAAGGATCCCAAATGCCAAGGGGCCGCTAGGGCAGTTCTCGGGGCTGCCGCCTGTTGAGGAAAGACGACACCCTCTTCAATCTGAAACAAGCCTTCAGGTGCAATAACTCTCCAGTAATCCTAGGCCCCAGAGTAACACTGATCGACCCATTTCGATACCGAAAGAGGGGGGGGGGGGAAATGAAGCACGGATAAGCTCAGGCCTTCTTTATAAAAATACCCTTGCGCTTTCAGCTTTATAAAATAATATATATTTTAAGAAAGTCTCCAGTTAGAAAAGCCGGCCTATCAAAATATGGCGACGTTATGGCTGTAGATACAAAAAACCCCTCAAAAAATATTTTTTTCCTGGTTATTTTTTTTTTAAAGGCATTGTGCTGTGAATTGTGGTTAGTTTGTTTTTCTGTAAATGCTTCCCAGTCCGTGGGACGGCTGTCGTACTGCCGTAGTGATTCCTTCGGGGAGACAATCCCGACCCTTTTGCGAAACCAAACGAGGCTGCTGTCCTTTGAGCGGGAAACTCTAGAACAGCTGCCCGAAAAACGGTGCGACCGTCATAGGGGAAAGGATGCATCCGCCAACGGCCGGCTTCCTGTGCCATCTTGCGCTTGGCACGGGAGGTCAGATGTCGGGGATAGCAGCTGGCGGGTAAGGAGGGAGGGGGGCTGCTCTGAGCAAATTCTACGGTAGCATAACGGTTGTGCTCCTATATTCACAAAGCAGACAGTTACAGCTGGCGACCACTTTCTGCAGTACCTGGATCAGGCCCAGTCGAGAGGGGCACGCTAGCAAAGCGAGGACACTTTCCCCTGCTCCCCGGTAGGGATTTGCGCTTGAGGGAATCGTGCCGGATAGCAGCCCGAGTTTTAACAAAATGCCATGCAAATACCAAAGTCCCATGGGGGGGTGGGTTTGTTTGTGTTTTCTTTTTTTTGCCTTTCCAGCATGCCCCGTTAAAATCGGGCTCGATCCCTTTCGTTTATAGGGGGCTATAAATAAATACCTTTTGTGATACAAGCGGGTCAGGAGTGGACTCGTGCTGCATGCGCGCATTTACAACAAGGCTGGTTAAAATATTTCTGCGTGCATCCTGTTTAAAGAAAATATTACGAGCGAAGATGCCCTGAAGCCCAGCTTGCGGGGCAGTGGGGGGTGGGGGGGTGGGTCAGGGTCCACAGCCCTTTGGCACACCCCTGTCCCCTGAGGCAGAAAGCGTTGAACTAGTATGCTGCCTGTCCCAGAAAGGAAGCTTAAGCAACATGTGGAAACATTCTGGTCACAGCGTTCCTGGCAATTCCCCCCTCTTAAAGCTACCTACGAGGCGGCAAATAACCCGCTTCTTTTCTCTGCTAAGCGGGACCCTAAATGTCCCTTAGGGCTCCAGTGTGGTGGCTGTTTCCCCACAGCTCAGGAACCACGTCCCGTGGACGAATACGGTGAGACCGCTGCTCCCTTCCTACGACAGACTGCACCGGGAAGGGGGGGCTCGTACCAATTCCTACTCTCCTTCCCTGCAACTCGAAGATTTCCCGGATGGGGAGGGGGCGGCATGCGCCGGGAACTATGGCGAAGTCACAGGCCCTCCAAAAACGGGGAAGCACCCTTAAGGCCGCCCAAGGTTGGTAGCCAAAGGGAACTGAAAAACAGGACCGCGGTTTGGAAAAAACCATACTGCTTTCCCGTTTTCCACTGGCTTCCAAGGGAATTTCGGGCCAGTGAGAAATTTCTCAGGATGCGAGGAAGCTCTGGTTTAGGACGAAAGAAAACACAATATACAATAGAAAGACAGACAGGCAACTTACAAGTCAAGAGAGTGCCCCCCACCCCCGTTCTCAATGGCAGAAAAAGACTTTCTTTCAGCTTGCGTAAAGTTAGTGCTTATAGGATTGTCTATATATGTATCATGAAAGAAAGAAGGCAAAATTAGCTCTTTAAAAAAAGGCATTAACAACAGAAAAGGCAAAAATTAAACAAAAAGTGGGGCGGGCCAATACGTTCCAACCATACATAAACATAAAACATATACTTCTCTCTATAGACTTATATATGTATTTCTCTTCTTTTTTATATAATCTCTCTGTCTCTCACTCTCTGTAACTTAAGGTACTTTGGTCAGCAAATCTTATTGCTACATCTTTAAAGGTCATTCGGTTTCTTTTTCTAAGAAGCTTCCAGAAGCTCTCCAAATCCCTCTCTCTCTCATTTTTTGAAACACCCACTTTCCTGTAAACTTTACACAAAACAATCCGACGGAGAAGGATCCACTCGGATCATGGCCCGCGTCCGGTTTGTTTTTTGGCAGAACAGACAACGCAAGATGGGCTGATTGTAGTGCAACCTTTGGCTGTCACCGACCACCGTAGAGCGTCCTTTCGTTCGGTTCTTGCCCACTCCGTCGTCCCGATGTTGTCCCTTTGGGATGTGCGGAGTTTCTTTGGCTTGACGCAACACAGAAGAGGGGACCCCCCTCCCCCAAACAATCGGGACATTGTTACTTTTACTGTCCCCGCCACGATGGCCGAAATCAAAGCGCGAAAACAAACGAAAACCCTCGCGTGGCGATGCAAGTCGCGAGAACATCCGAAGTGCTGAAAAACGTCGAGGGCTTCCACGAGGTGGAAAGGGAAAACTGAAAACGTTACCCACGTTCTACGCCTTTTGGTCAGAAAACCCGAGGGAACGGTGAACGAGTTGCATTCAAAGGAAGAGACCCTTTCCTTCTAAATCCAACCAATTTAAACCCGGGTCAAATTCTGCCACACGGCACGAAAAATGGCTCCGTCCCTGCGAAGGGGGTCCGTAACAGTGCCGTGATGGACGAGGCCTTGACGTTTAAGTACCCAAGAGAAAAGACACGGGAGGGGAGAAATCCTCTATGGCACCAAAAAAAAAAAAGAAAAAGAAAGAAAAAGAGCACGAGGAAACCACAATGGGGCCCTCAGGCTGTCTTCTTAGAGCAACCGTCTCAGAAGCGGCCCTCGAGAAGGCGGTGGCATCAGACGACAAACTCTGGCACTTCTTCGTGGGCGAGATCCAGGGAGAAGTATTTGCTGGTTCTCTTGACGGGGAAGGCGTCCTGGATGTTGACGCACTGCCGAGCCAGGCAGCCGTTGCAATAGAGGCCTTCCTCCGCCAGTCCGTGGCCGCAGCCAAACGTGTAGCTCTGGGCCGTCTCCTGGCAGAGGGTGGCCAGGCGCAGGAAGTCCTTTTGGTACAGCCGGATGTCGTCCAGGCTCAAGCTGTGCCGGTCGGTGGAGGTCTTTGGCTTTCGGCAGACCGTCTGCGGGGAAGAGAAGCCGGGATCAGCAAATAACTTCAGAGGTACAATTGAAGCTATCTGCCGGGTAGCGGTGTGTGGGAACAAGATCTTGGGGTATGGGGGGAGTGTTAGCTAAATATGAGCAGTCAGTGTGATGCAGCGGCAAAAAAGGCGAATGTGATTCTGGGGTGTATTAACAGAGATGTAACATTCAAATCGCAGGATCTGGTGGTACTGCTGTGCAGTACACTGCATTGTTCAGGCTGCACCTGGATTTTTGTGTGCACTTCTGGAAGCCTCACTTCAAAAGGGATGTGGAGAGAATGGAGCGGGTGCAGAGGAGAGTGACGAGGATGATCGGGGGCCTGGAGATCAAGAAGCCCCACGAGGAAAGGCTGAGGGACTTGGGGATGTTGAGTCTGAGGAAGAGGAGGTTGAGGGGGGACGTGATTGGTCTCCCGAAGTATCTGAAGGGCTCTCACTCAGAGAAGGGCAGGGAGCCGTTCCTGTTGGCGGCAGAGGAGAGGACTTGCAAGAATGGGTTTAAATTATGGGCAGGACGGTACAATCTGGATACTAGGAAAAAACTCTTAACAGTAAAGAGTGATTCAGCACTGGATTAGAAATTGCCATTTGGATCATGGTCCAAGATGCTTAAATTCATGCAACGCAACTAAGGGGGGGGTACGGTGGCATGACAGAGCCTGATCTCGTCAGATCTCGGAAGCTAATCAAGGTCGGCGCTTGGATGGGAGGCCGCCCGGGAAGGCTCTGCAGAGGAAGGCCATGGCAAACCACCTTTGCTTCTCACTTGCCCAGAAAGCCCCTTGCTGGGGTCGCCATAAGCTGGAAGCTAAGCAGGGTCGGCGCTTGCATGGGAGACCACCCAGGAAGGCTCTGCAGAGGAAGGCCATGGCCAACCACCTCTGCTTCTCACTGGCCTTGGAAGCCCCTTGCTGGGGTCTCCATAAGTTGGAAGCTAAGCAGGGTCGGCGCTTGCATGGGAGACCACCCAGGAAGGCTCTGCAGAGGAAGGCAATGGCCAACCACCTCTGCTTCTCACTGGCCTTGGAAGCCCCTTGCTGGGGTCACCATAAGTTGGAAGCTAAGCAGGGTCGGCGCTTGGATGAGAGGCCACCCAGGAAGGCTCTGCAGAGGAAGGCCGCGGCCGACCGCCTCTGCTCCTTGCAAGCTCCTTGCTGAGGTCGCAGTAAGTCGGTTGGGACGAGACGGGATTTACGGATGTAATACGATTAAATCTGCCCCCCCCCCCCGGCTCACAAACCTGTGGCAATGAATCGATGCTTTGGCCACGAAGCTTCACGACCGTCTCCGAGGAGCTCGAAGTCGACGAACTGACTTCTTTGACGACCAATCCTGAATCAGAGGACATGGAGGAAAACAGAGACGGGGGTCCATCGTTTAGACACGGACACTCCATTTATTACTGCTGGCAACAGCCCATGTGTTAATTTATGTGTTCGATTTCTAGACTGCACCTTCTCCTCAACAGAGGACTCGGGGGGGGGGGGGAGGCAGTTCACAACTCAGCATTCAAACTTAAATAGATGATAAAACCCGTAAATCCAAATGAATGCAACAAAAACAGATTCTAATAAGAATGCAACCGGTCATCATCTCTGGAACACATCTGGAGAGCAGAGCAGCTCACCAGTCTTCCCTCTAAGCTGAGTTAGTATGAGACAGCTCACAGTTTTTTAGGAGGAGGAGGAGGAGGAGATTGGATTTCTAACCCGCCCTTCACTACCCAAAGGTGTCTCAGAGCGGCTTACAAACTCCTTTCCCTTCCCCTCCCCCTCCCCACAACAGGCACCCTGTAAGGCAGGTGGGGCTGAGAGAGCTCTGACAGAAACCACTCTTTTGCTTAGAGGGAGCATTGCTCCAGAGCAAACGAATTTATGCAGGAGCCGAATCGCTCGCTCACAGCTTTAATGCCAGGAGCTCAGACAGGAGAATTTTTGCTCACAAGGCTCCACAGCTTAGAGGGAGCATTGCTCCAGAGCAAACGAATTTATGCAGGAGCCGAATCGCTCGCTCACAGCTTTAATGCCAGGAGCTCAGACAGGAGAATTTTTGCTCACAAGGCTCCACAGCTTAGAGGGAGCATTGCTCCAGAGCAAACGAATTTATGCAGGAGCCGAATCGCTCGCTCACAGCTTTAATGCCAGGAGCTCAGACAGGAGAATTTTTGCTCACAAGGCTCCACAGCTTAGAGGGAGCATTGCTCCAGAGCAAACGAATTTATGCAGGAGCCGAATCGCTCGCTCACAGCTTTAATGCCAGGAGCTCAGACAGGAGAATTTTTGCTCACAAGGCTCCACAGCTTAGAGGGAGCATTGCTCCAGAGCAAACGAATTTATGCAGGAGCCGAATCGCTCGCTCACAGCTTTAATGCCAGGAGCTCAGACAGGAGAATTTTTGCTCACAAGGCTCCACAGCTTAGAGGGAGCATTGCTCCAGAGCAAACGAATTTATGCAGGAGCCGAATCGCTCGCTCACAGCTTTAATGCCAGGAGCTCAGACAGGAGAATTTTTGCTCACAAGGCTCCACAGCTTAGAGGGAGCATTGCTCCAGAGCAAACGAATTTATGCAGGAGCCGAATCGCTCGCTCACAGCTTTAATGCCAGGAGCTCAGACAGGAGGATTTTTGCTCACAGGACTCCACAGCTTAGAGGGAGCATTGCAGCTCACCTGTTCCCTTGGTTAATTAAATTCTGCACAAGACGAGGCAGTCTCGCATGCCCTATGGAACCCTAATAGAACCCACAGGGCACGAACCTTCTTGGGGAACGGGTTCTAGAGGGCAGGGGATACCACCAAGAAGGCCACTGCCGTGGTGGAGGACAAACAGTCGATTCATGGACCAGGCACCAGTGGTAGGCTCTGTGATGACGGGGGGTTATACCGGGAGAAGCAGTCATACATCATACTGGACATGCCAGGTGTCCAATTTTGCACCTCCCCAGGAGCTGCGGTGGCTCAAGGGGTTAAGAGGCTGAACTGCAGGCTGTGGAAGGTCGGTAGTTCAGCAGTTCGAGACCCGAGTGTGCCGCATGACGGAGTGAGCTCCCGTCTCTAGTTCCAGCTCCTGCCAACCTGGGAGTTCGAAAGCAAGAAATTGCAAGTAGATAAATAGGGACCACTTCGGTGGGAAGGTAACAGCGTTCCGTGCGCCTCCTTGTTTAGTCATGCCGGCCACATGACCACGGAAACGTCTTCGGACACAGCTGGCTCTTCGGCTTGGAAATGGAGATGAGCACCGCGACCCTAGAGTCGGACTCGACTGGCTTTCGAGCAAGAGAGACCTTTTACCTTTACCTTTTAGGGCATGAAGTGGAGGGATCTGACAAAGAGAACTTCTTCTCCCTCTCCCAAAATATTAGAACTCAAGAGCATTCAGTGAAGCTGATGGGCAGTAGGTTCAGGAGGGACAACAGGAAATAGTGCTTTCCACAGAAGGAAGTTTGAATTCAGTGGCTACCCCCCTGAAACTACTTTACACAGAGAGTGATTTAAATGTGGGATTTGCTGCCAAGAGGATGTCGTGATGGCCACAGGGAGAAACAGCTTTAAAAGGGGATTCGACAGATTCGTGGACGATAAATCCAACAATGGCTCCTTCCCATGGTGGCTGAGGGGAACCTCCACATTCAGAGGCACTAATCCTCCGAATCCCAGAGTCAGGAGGCAACAACAGGAGAAGGCTTTGGCTCACTATGTGAGACAGGATGCTGGACCAGATGGACCACTAGTCTGATCCAGCAGGGTTCTTCTGATGTTCTTACCAGGGGAAGGCCACAGCCTCTGAGCCCTGTTGTTGGCCCTTCAGAGGAACTGGTTGGCCATTGTGTGAGACAGGATGCTGGACTAGATGGACTACTGGTCTGAGTGAGCAGGGCTGTTCTGCTGTTCTTGTGAAGGCCTTGGCCTCTATGCCCTGTTGTTGGCCCTCCAGAGGAACTGGTTGGCCACTGTGTGCGACAGGATGCTGGACTAGATGGACCACTGGTCTGGTTGAGCAGGGCTGTTCTGACGTTCTTATGAAGGCCTCGGCCTCTATGCCCTGTTGCTAGACCTCCAGAGGAACTGGTTGGCCTGCGTGAGACAGGATGCTGGACTAGATGGACCACTGGTCTGATCCAGCAGGGCTCTTTTGATGTTCTTACGAAGGCCTTGGACTCTATGCCCTGCTGTTGGCTTTCTAGAGGAACTGGTTGGCCCCTGTGTGAGACAGGATGCTGGACTAGATGGACCACTGGTCTGATCCAGCAGGACTCTTTTGATGTTCTTACGAAGGCCTCAGCCTCTCTGCCCTGTTGTTGGCCCTCCAGAGGAACTGGCTGGCCGCTGTGTGAGACAAAATGCTGGACTAGGTGGGACCACTGTTTTTATGGCGTTACCTGAGTGCCCGTTAAACTTTCTTGCCATCAGCATGTCCTCCGTGATATAAATGCAGACGTCGGGGCTGATGTCTTCCAGAGACGTTTCGCTCGTTGGGTCGAGGTCTCGCGGGTCATCAACCAACATTTCTATTTCTGGAAGAGAGACAGGAAGTGCCGTTACTGTCACCAAAAGGAACATTTCGGGGAGAAAAAGGCAAAATCCCATTTACAAGCATCCGGAACTGGCATGGAAAATAACAGTCGATTATCTTCGGGGAGATGTTTCGGCTGTGAACCACTAAAATTGGGAAGACGGCTTCAGAGGGAAGCAGCACTGGTCTACAGTAGAAGAGCCAGATTGGAGACCAAGAAGATCTTTGGGGTGTGAGATTTTGAGAGCCAGAGCTTCCTTTGTCAAATAGCTGGAGGGAGCTTTGGAATCCTCAGAGCTTTTACCTCCCAAATCTTAGAATCATAGAGTCGGAAGGGACCTCCAGGGTCATCTAGTCCAACCCCCTGCACAGTGCAGGAGATTCACAAATAGAAGAAGAAGAAGAAGAAGAGAAGAGATTGGATTTGTACCCCGCCCTTCACTACCCAAAGGTGTCTCAGAGGGGCTCATAAACTCCTTTCCCTTCCCCTCCCCACAACAGACACCCTGTGAGGTGGGCGGGGCTGAGAGAAGTCTGACACAAACTGCTCTTTTTCAAGGACAGCTGTGCCAGAGCTTGTGACTGACCCAAGGTCACATCAGCAGGTGCAAGTGGAGGAGTCGGGAATCAAACCCGGGTCTCCCAGATTACAGTCTGCACACTTAACCACTACACCAAAATACCTCCCCCTCCACACCCCCAGCGACTCCTGCTCCATGCCCAGAGCAGTGTTCCCCCTGAGCCAGCTCACAGTTTTTTAGCCTCCGGCCCACACATTTTTGTCTTGGCTCAGGAAGGGATGGCTCCGGAGCAGACTAACTTATGCAGTCGCCAAATCGGGCCCGCAGCTACAGTGGGGCACCTCGGGGCCCGCCCCCCCCGACTTCCTACCAGCCCCCCCACTTCCCATCCAGTCCAGCCCCCCAACTGCCAATTTTTTATTTGTGGCGCTGCCTTGGGGGGAGTTGTGGGGGTGTCCACGTGGGGTGCCCCCCCGACTTATTTAAAGGGCCCCCCCAATTTAAAAAATCCTGGCTACGGGCCTGAGCCCAATCACTCGCTCACAACTTTAATGCCGGCGCCTCACAAAGTCGAACTTTTGCGCACGAGGCTCCACAGTTTAGAAGAAGAAGAGAAGAGATTGGATTTATATCCCGCCCTTCACTTGGAGTCTCAGAGCGGCTCACAAACTCCTTTCCCTTCCCCTCCCCACAACAGACACCCTGGGAGGTGGGTGGGGCTGAGAGAGCTCTGACAGAAACTGCTCTTTTTCAAGGACAGCTGTGCCAGAGCTTGTGGCTTGCCCAAGGTCACACCAGCAGGTGCAAGTGGAGGAGTGGGGGATCAAACCCGGTTCTCCCAGATTAGAGTCCGCGCACTTAACCACGACACCAGACTGGCTCTCGTAGAGGGAACATTGGCCCAGAGGAAGGCAAAGAACCTCCAGAATCCCTGGGCCAATCTGGCCTGGATGAAAATCCTTTGCTGACCCCAAAGTGGCGATCGGCAGGACCCTGGGCTTTTAAGGAAGGGCCACGAGACTCCAGCACTGGCTCATCCCTCCCTCCCCTCCCTCTCACCATCTGCCTTGTTGGTCTCTTAAGATGCTACTGGACTCTTCTTAGAAAGATATATGGAGGATGAGGTGGTTAAGCCTTCTATGCTAGCATGGATGAGGGATATGGGATATACTATAGCATTTGATGAATGGGATAAAATATGGAAGACAATGAGATATTTGGAATCAATTGCTTATAAAGAAAACCTATATAAAATGTACTATAGATGGTATTGGACTCCGGATAGAATTGCAAAATGCTCTACAAAAATATCAAAGAATTGCTGGAAATGTAAGAACAACGTAGGAACGTTTATACCTAAGTGGTGGAAATGCGGTAATATGCAGAAATTCTGGAAAATGGTTAAGCGATGGATATTAGAGATAATGAATGTGGATCTAAATTTAGTACCGGAAATATACTTATTAAATATTATCCCAGATAACTTTAACCAAAATGATAAATATTTACTAACATACATCTTAACATCATCTAGAATCATGGTAGCAAGATATTGGAAGACGGAAAAGTTACCCTCTAAGATAGAAATAGCAAAGAAATTGCTGGATATAGCTGAGTTAGACAAATTAACAATGTTGTTACGTGGAAAAGAAGAAACTAAATTTCAAAACAAATGGTTAAGAGTGTATAAGTGGGGGGGTGTCAGCAAGCTGCCATGGTGTTCTGTGTTGATTGTATCTCTGTACAGTTGCTCACCCCCCCCTGCCTGTACGCCTGTATTTTACTCTGCTGTAATGCCTAAGCCAAACAACTGGAGGATGTATTGGGGGAGTACGCTTGACTGCCAGCTTGTTGCTTTTAGAGCCTGGGAACTGCACCTGTATTATGTCTGGGGAACTTACTATGTACAAGACCTCCAAAAAAATGAATATAGTATAGAAATGTTTGTGGTTGTATAATGTAAAACTACATAAATAAAGTATTTTTTTAAAAAAAGATGCTACTGGACTTGAAATCTAACTCAAAAGCAATTTCAGTGCATTGCAGACTATCCTAGGATTTCCTTGTCTCCCTCCATATACACACCCTCTTCCTTTTGGGGAACCAAAGAGAGCTGTACCTAGGAGGAGCAGGGGTTAACTAGACAGAACCTATCATCCAAATTACACTCCCCCCCCCCCGGGATGAGACAGCCGGTTTAGAGCCCAAGTGATGACGCTCCCCGAGAACGGTTGTATCAGCAACTAAAACCCGGGGCTTGAAAGGGGACAGTATTTCTCGACAGCCTCGTAGCGACAAGGTTCTCGAAACAGCGCAGGAGGAGAAAGTTACACGCCAGTTACTCAGGACAGTCTAAGAACACATCCCCAGAATCCTTTTTGCATCCCTTCGTTCTCGAACGCTAGACGGTATTAAGTGAAGCTCTCTTTGTGGGGTAAAAAAAAGGAAATCTCAGCGGAACAGCGCACCTCAGCAGGAAAAGGAACGTGACGGATTTTAATAATAGTTAAGCGGCTTTCGTTTTAGTCTCTCGGAACACTTTGACCCCGCCCTTCTCTGGCAATGGACTCGAGGTGCGAAAACAAACCCCCCCCCGCTTCTGCCTCCCCTGGGGGGGGGGGGCGCACGTTACCGTCGTCTTGGGAGTCCTCCTCCAGCCGCTCCTTCTCCCCGCTCTCCACGCCGGAGGTGTGGGAGCTGCCGTGGCTAGTCATGGAGCTGCAGGCTCTCAGCTTGCGGTGGATGGCGGCGGGCAGGAAGTCGTCCTCCGCCCCGCGGTCCCGGGGCTTGGGGTCGGCCTCGATCCCGGAGGTGTGGGAGCTGCCGTGGCTGGCGGTGGAGTGGCGGGAGAGGCGCTTGTGCCTCACGCTGCCGGAGCTGCTCCCGCTGGCCCGCGACCGCTTCTCCAGCTGGTCCATGTCGAGGTCCAGGGCGTCGCTGATGTAGGACTCCCGGTACTGCTTCTTCTCTGTAAGAAGACGAGTAGAAGAGTTGGTTTTATACCCCGCCTTTCACTACCCGAAGGAGTCTCAGAGCGGCTTACAAACGCCTGTCCCTTCCCCACCCCAAAACCCACACCCTGAGAGGTAGGCAGGGCTGAGAGAGCTCTGACAGAAACTGCTCTTTTTCAAGAAGAAGAGATTGGATTTATACCCGGCCCTTCACTCCCCAAAGGAGTCTCAGAGCGGCTTACAAACTCCTTCCCCTTCCCCTCCCCACAACAGACACCCTGTGAGGGAGGTGGGGCTGAGAGAGCTCTGACAGAAACTGCTCTTTTTTTCAAGAACAGCTGTGCCAGAACTATGGCTTGCCCAGGGTCATCCAGCAGGTGCAAGTGGAGGAGTGGGGAATCAAACCCGGTTTCCCCAGATTAGAGTCCACGCACTTACCCACTCCACCAAACTAGCTCTCTACCCACCCACCTTTCTCCTGAGCAACTGAAAAAGTGCAGAAAAGGGCAACTCGAATGATAAAAGGGTTGGAAAACTTTCCCTATGAAGAGAGGTTAAAGCGCTTGGGGCTCTTTAGCTTGGAGAAACGACGACTGAGGGGACACATGATCGAGGTTTATAAGATGATGCATGGGAAAGAGCAGGTCGAGAAAGAAGTCCTTTTCTCCCTTTCTCACAATGCAAGAACTCAAGTGGGCACTCAATGAAATTGCTCAGTGGTCGGGTTAGAACAGATAAAGGGAAGTCCTTCTTCACCCAGAGAGTGATTCTTGGAATTCACTGCCACAGGAGGTGGCGGTGGCTACAAGCATGGACGGCTTCAAGAGGGAATTGGAGAAACATATGGAGCAGAGGTCCATCAGTGGCTATGAGCCACAAGGTATAGATAGGGACTCTCAGTCTGGGGCAAGGGATGCTCTGTCTTCTTGGTGCTTGGGGGCGGGGGCAATAGTGGGAGGGCTTCTAGTGTCCTGGCCCCGCTGGTGGACATCCTGGTGGCCCCTGGTATTTGGGCCACTGTGTGACACAGAGTGTTGGACTGGATGGGCCACTGGCCTGACCCAACATTGGCTTCTCTGATGTTCTTATGAAAGTGTTTCGTATCTCTTTTCCCAGCCCCTCCCCTTTGTGGTTGCCATAAATGATTTTCTCTCCCTTTCTCTCTCGGCCACGTGCATGGCCTGTCAGACTAACCTAGGGCTTCTCTCGTGGGTCTGGGGGATCCCCTGCCCCCAAGCCCCCTTGCCCGCCAATGCTCAGGCCCCCTTGCCCACCAATGCATAAAGAATAAAAAAAATTGCAGCCTTGTGTGCTTACTGGAAGTGATGACAGGTAGCTCTAAGAATCTCAAGAAACTTTTATGATTTTACCATAGTTCCCAGCGATTCCTAGAGCTACCCGTTGTCACTTCCGGGGTCGCTCTAGGAATCGCCGGCAGCTCTATGATTCTACCATCGCGTTTCTGGAAATTCCTAGAGCTACCTTTTGCCACTTCCTGGAAGAACATATTTTTTAAAAATTGTCCTGCAACATTGCCCCCCATAATATTTTTGTGAACCAGTAGCTTATTTGTGAAGAGTGACTTGGAAGATGCTGGAAGCGAGCTCCCGGAAAAGAGGAGCCAGGAAGAAGCCGCTACCTTCGTTCTCCTCCAGCTTCCGGATCTGCCGCAGGACGGGCTGCAGGTTCATGTAGAGGCGGTGGCTGCTGCTCAGGAGCTGCAGGAGGTGCCGGGAGCGCATCGGGCAGCCCGTGTAATAGGTGAGCTTGCGGGCCGAGGGCAAGCCATCCGGGAGGATCTCGAACCTCTTCCCCTATGAGGGTGAGCAAGAAGCAATTAACTTGCGGAACTCACTGCCAGTAGACGCGGCGCTGCTTTTGGTGGCTTTAAAAGGGGACCGGATGGGTTTGGGGAAGACCAGTCCATGGACCGCTGTTAGCCATGACTGTTCTTTCTAAGCCGTGGAGTCTTGTGAGCAAAAATTCTACTTTGTGAACTACTGGCAATAAAGTTGTGAGCGAGCGATCTGGCTCCTGTGTAAATCAGTTCGCTCTGGAGCCACCCTTCCTGAGCTGAGACAAAAATGTGTGAGCTGGAGGCTAAAAAACTGTGAGCTAGCTCACACTAACTCAGCTTAGAGGGAACACTGGCCATGAGTGCTAAGTAGTGCCTCCATGTTCGGAGGCAGTCTACCTCGGAATACAAATGCGGGGGGCAAGCACCGGAGGAGGCTCTGCTCTCCGCCCTCCCCTTGCCGACATGACAGGGACTGAGCGCATGGAACAAGATCCGTGGCATCACATCTGCAGGAGCTACAACCATATACACATGAGAATGCCTCTTCCTGCCAGCTCCCGTGCGTCCCTTAAGGTCTGCTGGCTGGAGCTTGTTGCGACGGCCCTGTTCGCTGATGCGTTTTGGGAGCCTCCCAGCCAGAAAGCCTCCTTCCTTGGCGGGGTTCAGGGCTGCCGACTCCAGGTTGGGAAATGCCTAGAGATTTGAGAGTAGTACCCGAGGGGGGCGGGGTTTGAGGAGGGGAGGAACTAGAGATGTAAAATTTCCGGAAATTTTGAAGCTCGCAAAAAACCCCGGGGTTTTTCCGGGAAAAAACGGAAATTTTCAGAAAAATTGAAAAAAAATGCTACATTAACATTTCTTTTTTCTTTTCCAGATTGAAAGTCATTCTCTTACTTTAGGAACATAAAATATGAGTATGGACATTTTTACTTGGCATGAAATTATCACAACTAGCATATTGAAAATATAGTGTATAGAAACAATTAGTACAAACAGAATACCTTCCCACATGCAAAAACAAAACTGAAACTTTTTTATTTTCTTCTGACAATCGCACTTCCTAAAGGAAGAAATGCATCTTGTTCTTGCATTGGAGAGTTCAGTTTGTAACCTAGGACTTGCTTGTCCTCAGTGCACAGAAATTAGATCAATCTGATACCATATATATGTATTTTAGAAATTATTTGGAAAATATTTGAACACTTTGTCTTAAAATATTTTATTCATCATGTTAAAATAAAACGTTCCATAGTCAATTTTTTTTCTTTTTTCAATTTTTCGGAAAAAAACAAAAAGGCTTCAGGAAAAAAACGGGGGAAAACCGTTTCCCCCCCGAATGTTTCCATTTTTTCCCCGGGCCTTGACATCTCTAGGAGGAACCTCAGCGGGGTAAAAAAACACCGTCTGTTCTCCAAAGCAGCCATTTCCTCCAGGGGAAGTGACCTCTGGTTGTCATTCTGGGAGATTTCCGGGACCGACTTGGAGGCGTACAAAAATATATATCACTGTGTTCGATAAATATATGTTTATGGTGGAACAATCTTATGCTTTACTCTTTTTTTCTTTTTATATTTTTCAATACTGTCGTCTAAATATTGGTATCAAATATTATCAAAAATATGTTTCACCCGAACAATACAGGTTTACATTCAGACAGCACCTTGTCGGTATCGCTGTCACTGGTCCCACGGGACTCTAGGAATTTACCCGTTTCGAATGAATCCTTTTCAAGGACCATGATGTTTATGGTCCAGATAGGAAAAATCCAGATAGGAAAAATCGCGGATTCAAAGCGCAAATACCCGGAATGTACTTGATTCTCCTGGTGTCGGAAAACTCGCTAGGGAACCGAGAGGACGAGCCCACTTCGGTGCGGGAGACGGATGCGGGCATCTGACCAGCAATTTTAAATGCGAGAGGGAACAGCGGTGAAACCCGATCAAAATGACCGTGGGACCACAGCCTTAGGTAGTACATTTTTATCCCCCTCTTCCTCCAAGGAGCTCAAAGCAATGTACACCGCTTTCTTGTTCTGGGGTACGTTCAGAAAAACCAGGGCTATTTTTGGGCAGCAGGAACTCATTAGCATAATAGGCCACACCCAACATCAAAAACTCATTAGGATTGGCTACATTAGGGGTGTGTGGCCTAACATGCAAAGGAGTTCCTGCTACAAAAAAGGCCCTGGGTTTTGACAACAAACAGGGTAAACAGAATAGCAAGCAAAAGGTGGGTGTGGCTGGATGACCACACTTCTGGTAACATGGGGGTGCGGCCTAATGTGCTAATGAGCTGTTCTGTCAGGGGTGTGGCCTAATAGGCTAATGAGTTTCTGCTGTTGGGTGTGGCCTATTATGCTAATGGGTACCTGCTGGGCTTTTTCTACAAAAAGCCCTGAGAAAAACCCTTCGAGGAACATCAGGATGAGTGCGCACAACTGGCTGGAACTCACCCAGCAAGCCTTCCGTAGCAATGTGGGGGGTATCTGAACCCGGATCGCCCGGGTCCTAGTCCGACAGCGTAGCCACGACGCCATAGTGGCTTGGTAGGAACCCGTGGCTATATTAACATTCAGCAGTCCTTCCCATTGGCTAGGTGGCCAACTGGGAAGGCCCACGGTGTGGAATTTAGAGGCAAGACGCCCAGTTTCTCGGGAAGAGAGGCTGGATCGGGCCGGCTTCATACTCACCACAAAGACGAGCTTCCCGACATTCGTCCAGGGGAAGTCGAAAAGCAGCTGCTTTTCAGTGTTGACGTTCTGGGAGGGGGGGGGAAGAGAAGGAAATAAAAGCTGATTGGCTATAGGCTGATGGGAACATTAAAAGTGGTTTCTTTCTCTGAAAGCCCCACCAGATCTACCAAATGGAACACTCTCCCTGCGCAGAATCAGTCAAAGGATTCTGGGCCGCAGGCTGAATGACCACCCCCCACCTCCAGGGGGCACTGGTGTAGCCTGTATAGAGCAGAAATCAGTTGGGCACAGCGCTGATTGGCTAGTGCCCGTGTCATCGTAGGGTTGGATCCCACGCCAAATCTCCACTGACGGAAGGGATTATCCAGCGTCAGAGTGGAACCTCCCCTCCTCCTCCCACCGCAGCCTGAAACGTCTCCCAAACCGCACATGCGTGCGCAGCCAGTTCTGATCAAGGCCAGGGAAGGAAGGATTAAACTTCCGCATGCTGTTTCCCCCATCCCCAACACAAAATTACATATTCACCTAACGGGAAAACAACAGGGTTTTTTGGGGGGGAGGGGGCAGGCTAACCGAAATGAAGAAATAGCTACTTTCCCCCTAGGAAAAAAAATTCCCGTTTACAGATCTCCCGCCATCTACGCGGTCTGGCCCCAAGGTGGACCCTTCTGTAAACTTTTAAGACGTACCTGAAATATCTGTATGCCCCGTGTCGTGAGCCCCAGAGTCAGAGAGGCCTCGATTTCTTTTTTATCCTGTAAAAAAAGGGGGAATATCATAAACCTGCTGTCCTTGGGAATGCCATTTCAACAGCCGTCAACACTGGATGGCTGAGGTCTGGCGCATTTGCACACGAAAACCACCGATCGAGGTATTTGTGTCTTCCTTGCAGGGGATCGAGGCTGCCTGGATAGGAAAGGAACCTTGCCGGCTGCAGCCCTACAGCCACGCTGGGTTCGAGCCCGTGGGACAGAGATCGGGCGACCAGCGGTCACAACGCAACGCTCCCTCTAAGCTGTGGAGTCCTGTGAGCAAAAATTCTGCTTGGTGAGCTCCTGGCATTAAAGCTGTGAGCGAGCGATTTGGCGGCTGCGTCAGTTAGTTTGCTCTCGAGCCCTCCTTCCTGAGCGAAGGCAAACATGTGTGAGCCGGAGGCTAAAAAACTGCGAGCCGGCTCACACTGACTCAGCTTAGAGGGAACACCGGTCACAAGCGTAACGCTACCGGAGGGGGAATGACGTGGAACACAGGGAAAGTCCTCCCCAGGGATCAAAGGTTATTTGATACAGGAATGGTTGGGCTGGAGGGATACTTCAGCCAGCTTTTCAATCTTGCGGGCACCTTCAGAATGCTGACACAGCGTGGCGGACGTAACCACAGAATGGCTGCCGCGGGAAGCAGAGCTGGCAAGAAGAAGAAGAAGAAGAGATTGGATTTATAACCTGCTCTTCACTTGGAGTCTCAGAGCGGCTTACAAACTCCTTTCCCTTCCCCTCCCCACAACAGACACCCTGTGAGGTAAAAGAAGAAGAAGAAGAGATTGGGTTTATACCCCGCCCTTCACTACCCAAAGGAGTCTCAGAGCGGCTTACAAATTCCTTTCCCTCCCCCTCCCCACAACAGACACCCTGTGAGGTGGGTGGGGCTGAGTGACACAAACTGCTCTTTTTCAAGGGCAGCTCTGAGAGAACTATGGCTTGCCCAAGGTCATCCAGCCAGGTGCAAGTGGAGGAGTGGGGAATCAAACCCGGTTCTCCCAGATTAAAGTCCACGCACTTAACCACGACACCAAACTGGCTTCCCTCCAGCCACGCCAGAAAGACGGCTGTGCGGTGGGGGCGGCCGCCGCTAAAACGACGCTGTAAAAAAAAAATCCGCACGGCCAGTCTCCGATGGCCAATCAGCGGACGTGCTGGGCAAAAGCCCCATTTGGGCCCGCCCACATTCTAAAACACCTCGCGGGTGTTGGCAGCCACCGTGGTGCCCATGGGCACCGGGTTGGGGACCCCTGCTTTAAACAGTTACCGCTCGGGCACGCTGGTCCACGTGGCCTGAATCAGTCACCTGTGTGCCCAACATTTAACTCGGGGGGGGGGGAACGGCTGGGAGCTCCCAAATTGGGACACCCAGCACTTGCTCGGGGGGGGGGGAACTGCTGGGAGCTCCCAAATTGGGACACCCAGCACTCATCCGGTTAGACCAGGGGTGGCCAAACTGTGGCCCTGGAGTCACATGTGGTTCTTTCAAACATATTGTGCGGCTCCCGGCAGGGCGGCCGGGGAAGCGAAGGGGAAGCATGCCTCCCCGATCGGTCTTTCCTTCCCCAGTGCTCTTTCCACCTTTCTCTCTCTCTCTCTCTCTCTCTCTCTCTCTCTCTCTCTCTCAGACAAATAAATAAAATTAGCAAACGAATAAATATCATTGGACAAATTGACAAAATGACAAGAAAGCTTAAAAATTTGGAAGCGGAAGAATTTTTTGCAGACTGGAAAGATGGTAAAGAATATTTAGAAAAGTACTGGGATGTAAAAAAACAACTTGCTTTGCTTTGATAACTATTGAAAAAATGTATCTGTAAAAAATTTAAATGTTTAAGAACAATAGTTAAAAGATATGTTACTTGTAGAATTTGATGAACAAGTCAGAATGTTTTCAGAAGAAATTTAAATGTATAAGAACAATAGTTAAAAGATATGTTACCTGTAGAATTGGATGAACAAGTAAGGGGGAAATGAGGGGAGCATAAGATATGGGCTGGAGGTTGGAACATTGTGGGAAGCCGGAAAGGGGTGGGAAATTAGGAGAATTAGGAGAAAAGGATATATGAAAGTTAGTAAAGTGATATATGATTGACTTATTAATATATCCTAATAATTGTTTTTTAAATATCATTGGACAAATAAAGTATCATTATCAATATCTGTTTTTACCCCTATTGTTTTTATTTTCGGCAGCCTCATTAAATGTTAGTAAAAACATGTGTGTGATATTTGCCTTGTGGCTCTCAGACATCTGATGTATATTCTATGTTGGCTCTTACGTTAAGCAAGTTTGGCCGCCTCTGAGTTAGACCCCGAGCAGTGTTCCC
This sequence comes from Gekko japonicus, assembly GCF_001447785.1. Lineage (NCBI taxonomy): Eukaryota > Metazoa > Chordata > Lepidosauria > Squamata > Gekkonidae > Gekko > Gekko japonicus. Next base: position 1,017,133 of record NW_015160850.1, on the reverse strand, counting down.
TCTAAGCCGAGTGTGAGCCACCCCACGGATTTTTAGCATCCGGTTCCCACATTTTTGTCTCCGCTCGGGACGGATGGCTCCGTAGCAAACTGGTTTGTGCCGTAGCCAAATCCCGCACTCACTAGTGCCAGTTGCTCACACAGTAGAATTTTTGCTCACGAGACTCCGCAGCTTAGAGGGAGCGTTGACCCTGAGGCCCTTCCGCCTCCTCTGGGTCCCTAAGCCTGGCAGACTAGGGTTGCGCCCTTACAAAAGCTCTCCGGGGAGGAAGCCCGACCGAATAAAAAGGTTCTTGCTTCCGAGTAGGCCTATGCCACCCTCTCCAATCGCACAGCCGCCCAGACCAGCCCCGGACGTCCTCGGGGGCTGAGCCGCACTGCGCCAGCCCCCCGAAGCAGCCCTCCCTCTGCCTCCGTTCAGAAGAGCACTTCCGAGAAGCCGCCCCATAAAGACGGCACTTAAGGCTCCAACAGGATCAGCCCCGGGGTGACGAACGGCTCCCCAAATGGGAGCTGACACCCGGAGCATCTCCCGCCCCGCATTGGAGCTCGCAACTCGTTTTTATGTTTGTTTCTGGGGGAAGAGAGACGCGGTTTTTCTGACAAGCTGCTCCAGCTGCAGATGAGGATAACGACCGAGCCGCTGCTGAAATGCACGCCTCCGGGAAAACGCTCAGCGGCTGCCGCCTCGAAGGGGCCCCTGCCTCGCCCCAACCCCGTACCTTGTACAGCCGGTAGTAATGCACGGCCACGTCGTCCAGCCGCACGGCCTCCTTGATGTACTTCAGGTGGGCTTCGGAGGCGCTCAGCGCGCACTGGTCCTTGTGCATGATGGGGATGTGCTTCAGGATGTACTCCTTCCCTCTCTTCGCGACCACCTGTCTCGGAGAGCGAAGACACGCGGCGTGTTAGTGTGCGGGGCCGACGGGCCCATTGCTCAGATCGTCAACTGAGCCCTTATTTACGAGTAGGGAAAACGGCGGCCATCTTTGGGCTCGTGTACGACAGGGGGCTTTGTCCAGCCCAACTAAAGGACGCCAGCAGTCAGAAGCCGTCTCCCCTCGCTTCACCCTGAACTCTCTGACCAAGACCTTGGGATTGTCATCTGCAGACTGGCAAAGTTTCAGCTAGACTACTGCAACGGGTTTTGCTCGGGGCCTGCCCCTGGGGGCCATCTGAAAGTTTCACCTGGTGCCGAATGTTGTGATCTGCCTTTTGGCAAGGAGGAGGAGAAGAAGATTGGATTTTATACCTTGCCCTTCACTCAGAGTCTCAGAGCGGCTTACAATCTCCTTTCTCTCCCCCTCCCCACAACAGACGCCCTTGTGAGGTAGGTGGGGCTGAGGAAGCGCTTTTGAGAACTGCTTGTGACAGAACAACTTCGAAAGAACTTGTGACTGACCCAAGGTCTTGCCAGCAGCTGCATGTGGAGGAGTGGGGAACCAAACCTGGTTCTCCCAGATTAGAGTCCACTCAGTGGCAGACAAGAAGAAGAAGAAGACTGGATTTATATCCTGCCCTTCACTCGGAGTCTCAGAGTGGCTTACAATCTCCTTTCCCTTCCCCTCCCTGTGAGGTAGGTGGGGCTGAGGGAGCTCTTTCAAGGACAGCTCTGAAAGAACTTGTGACTGACCCAAGGTCACACCAGCAGCTGCATGTGGAGGAGTGGGGAATCAAACCTGGTTCTCCCAGATTAGAGTCTGCGCTCTTAACCACTACACCAAACTGACCATACAGAAACCACACGGCATTTGTGTGGCAGAATATTATCCGCTTCTCGGCCCAATTCAAAGAGCTGGGCCGACACAGACCCTAGGATCCAGAACCTGAAAAGGTGAGTCAAACAGAACAGAGGGCCAACAACAAAAACTTAATTATATAGTATGAAAAGATACATGTATTTATTAACAAAGACTTAGAAAGCATACAAGGGTCCAATCACACCTCATGTAAAAATGCCAAAATCTAGCACACCAGGGCCAATGGACTTGACCTGACGCGTTTCGGCCTGTGTAGGCCTTCTTCAGAGGTCAATCACAATGAAGAAGAAGAAGAAGAAGAGATTGGATTTATACCCCGCCCTTCACTACCCAAAGGTGTCTCAGAGCGGCTTACAAACTCCTTTTCCCTTCCCCTCCCCACAACAGACACCCTGTGAGGTAGAAGAAGAAGAGGAGATTGGATTTATACCCCGCCCTTCACTACCCAAAGGTGTCTCAGAGCGGCTTACAAACTCCTTTCCCTTCCCCTCCCCACAACAGGCACCCTTTGAGGTAGAAGAAGAAGAAGAAGAGATTGGATTTATACCCCACCCTTCACTTGAAGTCTCAGAGAGACTTACAAACTCCTTCCCCTTCCCCTCCCCACAACAGACACCCTGTGAGGTGGGTGGGGCTGAGAGAACTCTGACACAAACTGCTCTTTTTCAAGGACAGCTGTGCCAGAGCTTGTGACTGACCCAAGGTCACATCAGCAGGTGCAAGTGGAGGAGTGGGGAATCAAACCGGGTTCTCCCAGATTAGAGTCCGCACACTTAACCACTACACCAAACTGGCTCTCGCATACTGGCTTATATCATTGGAGCATATTGGCTTATATCATTGTACGTTACAATCCAGAAGTTATGTAACATAGATACATGATGGACCAGAAGAGAACGGTTCCAAAGTGAAACCACTGGGCACAGAAAAAACCCATAAATGAGGTCTCCAAAGGTGCAATCACACGCCCAGTGGTATTTCAATGCTAATAATTTCTGGTCCAGAAAGTGCCTTCCTCTGATTGTTGAGCCAAAGTGTTGTCAGTAAAATTGTCCTTAAGCAAAGACCCTTCGCAGCAGGGGCGCCGAAAAACGGGGTGGTGGTGGTCCCTGAATCCAGCCACTAAGGGCTTGGATAGATCTGCCTTTACTGAAGAAGAAGAGATTGGATTTCTACCCCGCCCTTCACTACCCAAAGGAGTCTCAGAGCGGCTTACAAACTCCTTTCCCTTCCCCTCCCCACAACAGATACCCTGTGAGGTAGGTGGAGCTGAGAGAGCTCTTGACAGGAACTGCTCTTTTTCAAGGACAGCTCATATCAGAAGTCTGGCTTGCTCAAGGTCATCCAGCCAGGTGCAAGTGGAGGAGTGGGGAATCAAACCCGGTTCTCCCAGATTAGAGTCCGCGCACTTAACCACCACACCAAACTGGCTCTGAAACCAGAACTCTAGAGCGGAAACAGAGCAAAGCTTTCCCGATGCTGAGAAGCGTGCCCGGCTCCATCCTTAAACACTTTTTTTGCTGGCTAATCAAAGACTTTTTATTCAGGAAAGACCCCCCTCCTCCTTTTAGAAAGAGGACCGGCGGGGGAAGCGGAGCCGGATTTTATACATCTATCTTATCGCTTCCGGCTTTCAACCCATTGTGAAATGCTAGTTAATGTCTTTTTCAAGCAAATATGCTATTTCAACTCGGTTTTATTGGACATCTCTTCGGGTGTTTCTTCCTTCTTAAGAGAAGCAATGCGTTACGCTTTATGAGGAAATCAATATTTGCAATTCTCGGCCTCTCTCACAAACTGCACTGGGCGAGTCGGCGGAACGTGCCCTGGTCTCCCAAGCGCATTGCCTGCACACAGGACTCGCTCTGGAGCCCTCCTTCCTGAGCTAAGACAAAAATCTGTGGGCCGGAGGCTAAAAAACTGCGAGCTAGCTCACACTAACTCAGCTTAGAGGGAACATTGCCTGTGAGGTAGGTGGGGCTGAGAGAGCTCTGACAGAAACTGCTCTTTTTCAAGAACAGCTCTGACAGAACTATGGCTTGCCCAAGGTCATCCAGCTGCTGCAAGTGGAGGAGTGGAGACTGAAAACCCGGTTGTCCCAGATTAAAGTCCGCACACTTCAGCACTACACCAAACTGGCTCTCTAATGGAGGCTATCATGCTTTGGAGATAGATCAGGATGGGCAGCCGTGTGAGTCTGTCTGTAGCAGTAGAAAAGAGCGAGAGTCCAGGAGCACCTGGAAGACTAACCAAATTTGTGGCAGGGCGGGAGCTTTCGTGAGTCATGGCTCACTTCTCCAGATACAGCACTTTGGTAATTTTCTGAGAGAACAAGAATTACCGGAAAAGACAATAACGCTAGGAAAAGTTGAAGGCAGCAGGAGAAGAGGAAGACCAAACTCATAAGAACATCAGAGAAGCCATGTTGGATCAGGCCCAATGGCCCATCCCGTCCAAAACTCTGTGTCACACAGGGGCCAAAACCCAGGGGCCATCAGGAGGTCCACCAGCGGGGCCAGAACTCCAGAAGCCCTCCCACTGTTGTAACCCCCAGCACCAAGAATACAGAGCATCACTGCCCCAGACATAAGAACGTAAGAGAAGCCATGTTGGATCAGGCCAATGGCCCATCCAGGCCAACGCTTTGTGTCACACAGGGGCCAAAACCCAGGTTCCATCAGGAGGTCCACCAGCGGGGCCAGAACTCCAGAAGCCCTCCCATTGTTGCACCTCCAAGCACCAAGAAGACGCAACATAACCGCCCCAGATATAAGAACATAAGAGAAGCCATGTTGGATCAGGCCCAATGGCCCATCCAGTCCAACACCCTGTCTCACACAGTGGCCAAAACCCAGGTGCCATCAGGAGGTCCACCAGCGGGGCCAGAACTCCAGCAGCCCTCCCATTGTTGCACCTCCAAGCACCAAGAAGACGCAACATAACCGCCCCAGATATAAGAACATAAGAGAAGCCATGTTGGATCAGGCCAATGGTCCATCCAGTCCAACACTCTGTGTCACACAGTGGCCAAAACCCAGGAGCTATCAGGAGGTCCACCAGTGGGGCCAGGACACTAGAAGCCCTCTCACTGTGCCCCCCCAAGCACCAAATAGACAGCACATCATCGCCCCAGACATAAGAATATAAGAGAAGCCATGTTGGATCAGTCCAAAGGCCCATCCAGTCCAAAACTGTGTCACACAGTGGCCATTAGGAGGTCCACCAGTGGGGCCAGAACTCTAGAGGCCCTCCCACTGTTGCCCCACAAGCACCAAGAAGACAGAGCATCACTGCCCCGGACATAAGAACGTAAGAGAAGCCATGTTGGATCAGGCCCAATGGCCCATCCAGTCCAACACCCTGTCTCACACAGTGGCCAAAACCCAGGTGCCATCAGGAGGTCCACCAGCGGGGCCAGAACCCCACTGTGTCCCCCCCAAGCACCAAGAAGACACAGCATCACAACCCCAGACAGAGTGCTCCCTCTATACCTTCTGGCTAATAGCCACTGATGGACCTCTGCTCCATACAGTTTCTCCAATCCCCTCTTGAAGCTGTCTATGCTTGTAGCCGCCACCACTTCCAGCAGCAGTAAATTCCATGTGTTGCAAGATCTGAGCAAGGCTGCTAATGCAGGATGTTTTGGAGGAAATTAATTCATAGGGTCAGGTAAGTCAGAAACAACTTGAAGGCACTTAACACAAAGAGAGGTGTTTGAAGGAGAAGAAGGGATTTGATTTATACCCTGTCCTTCACTTGGAGTCTCAGAGCGGCTTACAATCTCCTTCCCCTTCCCCTCCCCACAACAGACACCCTGTGAGGAAGAGGAGGAAGAGGAAGAAAAGGAAGAGGAGGAGGAGATTGGATTTATACCCCGCCCTTCACTCGGCAGTCTCAGAGCGATTTACAATCTCCTTTCCCTTCCCCTCCCCACAACAGACACCCTGTGAGGTCGGTGAAGAAGAAGAAGAGATTGGATTTATACCCCTCCCTTCACTACCCAAAGGTGTCTCAGAGAGCTTACAAACTCCTTTCCCTTCCCCTCCCCACAAAAGACACCCTGGGAGGTGGGTGGGGCTGAGAGAGCTCTGAAAGAAAGTGCTCTTTTTTCAAGAACAGCTCTTATCAGAACTATGGCTTGCCCAAGGTCATCCGGCCAGGTGCAAGTGGAAAAGTGAGGAATCAAACCCGGTTCTCCCAGATTAGAGTCCGCGCACTTAACCACTGGTAGGTGGGGCTGAGAGAGCTCTCTCGAGGACTGCCCTTGAGAGAACAGCTCTGAGAGAACTTGTGACTGACCCCAAGGTCACGCCAGCAGCTGCATGTGGAGGAGTGGGGACCAAAACCAAGTCCTCCCAGATTAGAGTCAGTGCTCCTATCCACAACACCAAACTGTCTCTCCAGCCACCATGCATTCCGTGCTACGCGATGCTACGGACTTCCCGAAGGTTTGTGTCACCCCAGCGCTGGCATTACGCTCCCTGAAGCCGAAGGGATTTTGCAAAAAGAGGAAGATGCTCGACACTCCTGGGAAGACGGGGCTTAAAATGGAAACGGTGACTCAGCCTGATGTGAGCAGAGACGACTCCTGCTTAGCGAGTTTGCGCCGGAGGTTATCAGGGGAGACGGCTGAACTCGGAGCAGAAATTCAAAGGAGGTCGCGCAGATCCACAAGCCGAACCCAAAGCAGCCAAACCCTCCTCTCTAGCAGCACCTGGCCTCAAAAACACACTCCCATGAGAAGCCCCACTGAGACTAGCTGTGCGACTCACGGCTGTAAAAGCATCTGTTTGCTCGCAGGCCAGGGCTTGCCACTTCCAAGGGCACAGAGTGGTGCTTCAAACGTGAATGATTTTCTGCATAGAATTATGTGTATTTAGGAAGGCAGCTCTGTTGGTCTGCAGTAGAAAAGCTAGATTTGAACCCGGGAGGAACTCAAGGTTTTCGGAGTGTGAGCTTTCGAAGAAGAAGAAGAGATTGGGTTTATACCCCGCCCTTCAGTACCTGAAGGAGTCTCAGAGCGACTTACAACCTCCTCTCCCTCCCCCTCCCCACAACAGACACCCTGTGAGCAGTGTTCCCTCTAAGCTGAGTGTGAGCTACCTCACAGTTTTTTAGCCTCCGGCTCACACATTTTCGTCTTAGTTCAGGAAGGAGGGCTCCAGAGCGAACTACTTTATGCAGTCGCCAAATCGCTCGCTCGTAACTCTAATGCCAGTCGCTCACAAAGTAGAATTTTTGTTCACAAGAACCCACAGCTTCGAGGGAGCATTGCCTGTGAGGTAGGAGAGGCTGAGAGAGCTCTTTCGAAAACTGCTCTTCAGAGAGCAGCTCTGAAAGAACTTATGACTGACCCAAGGTCACACCAGCAACTGCATGTGGAGGAGTGGGGAATCAAACCCGGTTCTCCCAGATTAGAGTCCGCGCACTTAACCACAACACCAAACTGGCTCTCTTCTTCATCAGATACGTAGAGCAGGACCAGGGGTCATATCCTGCAGGAGCGCACAGGAGCGGAGCTCTGGCATTAAAGAGCCCAGGGGGTGGGCACATGCAACAAGCCCCGCCCCCTGCTCCCAGCAGCCCTCAGTCAGAGCAAGAAGCAGCCAGGTAAGTAGCAGAGCTCCCCCTCCAGCCCCCCGGTCCAAAACAGTCCAGTGGCACCTTTAAGACCAAGTTTTACTCAGGTACAAGCTCTCCCTCCTCTGCAAAGACAGCTTTGCACATCCCCCCCCCAATAGCTAGCAATCCAAAACAGTCCAGTGGCACCTTGAAGACCAAGTTTTATTCAGGTACAAGCTCTCCCTACTCTGCAAGGACAGATCTGCACGTTCCGCCCTTCCCCCCCCCATAGCTAGCAATCCAAAACAGTCCAGTGGATCCTGAGCGGTGGGTGTCGCCTTCTGACACACTTCCGGTGATGTCAGGGGGTGTGGCATATGCAAATAAGTTGTGCTAATGAGTTATGCTAATGAGCTCCTGCACCTCTTTTTCTACGGAATGACCCCTGAGCAGGAGAAATAGAATAGTTCTTTGCCCAGAGGGACTTGGCTTGTGCAGTTTCATGGGATGCAGTGAGGGGGTGCTATTTCGTTACGCAAGGGGATCAGATGGATTTGGAGAGGAGGAAAGGCCCATTCATGGCCATTAGCCATGATTTATCAATGGTACCTCCGTGTTCAGAGGCCGTCTACTCCTGTGGGTGGGAGCCGGGAGGGGGGCAGCAACAGAGGGGAAAGTTTGTTGCCTGCTTGTCGGTCTTTGGGGAGCATCAGCCATGGGGAGGGGCGGTGACTCAGTGGCAGAGCCTCTGCTTGACATGCCTGCGGAAGGCCCCAGGTTCAATCCCGGGCATCCCCAGTTTAAAGAATGATGTGACCCAGGGAGGTGGTGTGAAAGACCTTTCTCTGCCTGAGACCCTGGAGAGCGGCTGCCAGTCTGAGTAGGCAATACTGACCTGGATGGACCAAGGGGCCGATTCAGTAGAAGGCAGTTTCATGTGCTTTTTGAATATGACTTTGGGGATGTGCCGTGGGGCTCAGTGGTCGAGCCTCTGCTTGGCATGCAGAAGGTCCCAGGTTCGATCCCCGGCATCTCCTGTTAAGAAGGGCCAGGCAGGAGGGGATGGGAGAGACCTCCGCCCGAGACCCTGGGGAGCAGCTGCCGGTCTGAGTGGACAATACCGTCCTTGACGGAGCAAGGCAGTATAAGGCAGCTTCACGTGTGTGTGTGTTTTCTGGAATATTTTTATTGAATATTTTAAACACAGCACATTATTAAAAACATGCTGGCAAGAGTGTTTGCGTTGTCTTCTTATTTAGAATTACATCAAACATTGTGTGACGGTTGTGGTCTACGTTATTAAAGTCACATCCTATCAATCACAACAGGCATTTCCTCTCGTGAAAGCAAATATTCTAATATTGGGAGCCATATAGTAGTGAAGTCACGCATCGGTGTTCCCTCTAAGCTGAGTTGGACTGAGCTAGCTCACAGTTGTTTAGCCTCTGGCTCACAGTTTTTGTCTCAGCTCAGGAGAGCCAGTTGGTGTAGTGGTTAAGTGTGCGGACTCTAATCTGGGAGAACCGGGTTTGATTCCCCACTCCTCCACTTGCACCTGCTGATGTGACCTTGGGTCAGTCACAAGCTCTGGCAGAGCTGTCCTTGAAAAAGAGCAGTTTCTGTCAGAGCTCTCTCAGCCCCACCCACCTCACAGGGTGTCTGTTGTGGGGAGGGGAAGGGAAAGGAGTTTGTCAGCCGCTCTGAGACTCCTTTGGGTAGTGAAGGGCGGGGTATAAATCCAATCTCTTCTTCTTCTTCTCCAGAGCAAACTGATTTATACAGTAGGCAAGTTGCTCGCTCACAACTTTAAGGCCCGTAGCTCACAAGGTAGAATTTTTGCTCACAAGACTCCACAGCTTAGAGGGAAAATTGGTCACGATCGTATGTTTCTACATCTATAGGTCATAATGTTTCTTTAATTTTAACATGTGTGTGTGTGTGTGTGTGTGTGTGTGTGTGTATATATATGAGGGCTGTGGTGGCTCAAGTGGTTAAGACGCTGAACTGCAGGCTGGAAGGTCGTTCGTTCGGCAGTTCGAGACCCGAATGCCACATGATGGAGTGAGTTCCCGTCTCTGGCCCCAGCTCCTGCCAACCTAGCAGTTCGAAAGCAAGAAATTGCAAGCAGATAAATAGGTACTGCTGCGGTGGGACGGAAACAGTGTTCCACGCGCCTCGGCGTCTAGTCGGCCACAATCACGGAAACGTCTTTGGACAGCGCTGGCTCTTCGGCTTGGAAACGGGGACGAGCACCGCATCCCTAGAGTCGGATTCGACTGTGTTTCGAGCAAGGGAAACCTTTACCACATACCATATAATATATATATATATTCCAAACTTTGGTATGCCCTAAATCCATTGTTGGACTCTGTTCTGATTTCCTTTTAATGGCACTACGGCCGCTTCATGTATTCATGTTCACATCTCCTGCTCTTTGACTGTAAGGAGGACACAGTGAAGGATATCTGTTCAGAATGTCAAAGCACTGCGCCTGTGCGCTCTCAGGGGATGTGTGATTTTGTCCGACTGAGAGAACACGGGTGTGGCCCGGCGGGTTACTTTATATCAAAAAAAACCCCACTTCCGTCTTCCTGCCTCGGGCAGTGCAAGGGTTAACCGCCCTCTCCTCTCCGCCCCGACAATGTTTCCAAGATCCGTGGCCGGAGGCATGAATGCTTCAGCTATGCGCTCTCCCTGACATCACCCTCTGTTTATAACAGTTCTATTCTGGGGGATGCCCACAGCTGCTACGACGCATTAGTAATCGGTGACTGAAGCGCCGACAGGCACAAACGCAATTGCACACCCTGCACGCGCGCACACATCCGATGTGAAGGAGGCCGGCTCTGCCGAAATTGCACCAGCGAGCAGTCGAAAAGAGACAGAGTCCAGGAGCCCCTGAAAGACGAAGAATTTGTGGCAGGGGAGGGGATTTTGTGAGTCACAGCTCACTTCTTCAGGAACTCGGTGTCTGAAGACGTGAGCAGTGACTCACAAAAGCCCCTCTCCCCTGACACAAATTTTGTTCGTTTTTCAGGTACTCCTGGACTCTTGCTCTTTATTACTGCCAGGGGTCATTTAGTAGAAAAAGAGGTGCAGGAGCTCATTAGCATAACTCATTAGCATAGCTTATTTGCATATGCCACACCCCCTGACGTTACCAGAAGTGCGTCAGAAGGCTCCACTGACTGTTTTGGACTGCTAGCTATTGGGGGGGGGAGGGGAGACGTGCAGATCTGTCCTCGCAGAGAAGGGAGAGCATGTACCTGAATAAAACTTGATCTTAACTTGGTGTAGTGGTTAGGTGTGCGGACTCTAATCTGGGAGAACCGGGTTTGATTCCCCACTCCTCCACTTGCACTGCTGATGTGACCTTGGGTCAGTCACAAGCTCTGGCACAGCTGTCATTGAAAAAGAGCAGTTTGTGTCAGAGTTCTCTCAGCCCCACCCACCTCACAGGGTGTCTGTTGTGGGGAGGGGAAGGGAAAGGAGTTTCTAAGCCGCTCTGAGACTCCAAGTGAAGGGCGGGGTATAAATCCAATCTCTTCTTCTTCTTCTTAAAGGTGCCACTGGACTGTTTTGGATTGCTAGCTATGGGGGGGGGATGCGCAGATCTGCCCTCACAGAGGAGGGAGAGCTTGTACCTGAAGGCGGGCCGGGGGGGGGGGGCTCTGCAACTTACCTGGCTGCTTCTTGCTCCTCGTGGCTCAACTGAGGGCTGCTGGGAGCAGGGGGCGGGGCTTGTTGCATGTGCTCGCCCCCTGGGCTCCTTACTGCCGGAGCTCCGCTCCTGTGCGCTCCCACAGGAAATGACGACTAACAAGGCTACTTATCTTGATTCACCTCCATGGAGGACACCACATTTAGCTGTATAGAACACGCTACACCCATTCTACCAGGCCTGAGCCATGATAACTCACAGAGAACTCCTTCAGTTTGTTTTTCTCTGTTCCCGTGCCCTAGGGAGCCAGGAGGAGCAGCTTCTGTCAGAGCTCTCTCAGCCCCACCTACCTCACAGGGTGTCTGTGGTGGGGAGAGGAAGGAGTATCGAAGGTGCTCTAAGACTCTAAGTGAAGGGTAGGGTATAAATCCCCCCCCCATGTCACCAGGAAGTGATGTAGGCACACAGGGGATGTTGGGTGGCAATGCTCTGGTATTTGGGCAAACCTTTGTGGTAGGAATCAGCTACAAACCATAGAGTTTTGCCCAAAAACCAGAGCGTTGCCACTTTTTTTTTTTTGGTAACTCTATTTATTTGGTTTTATAAGCCTATATCATATACAAATACAAGATCATCATCAAGATTACATACATACAAACTCCTTGTACAACACTCATTCTTTCTAGCAACACAGAGTAACATATCCATCATATCCTTAATAAGTGGTATCTTCCTTTTTCTCCATCATATTCACTTTTTATTAACTGAGAACTTATATTTCCACATCTTACTAAAGATTATGCTCCATCAGAGCTGTACCCAAAATTCTTATCTGTATTGTAAACCTTTCACATTTGTACATTATCCCATCTCCTCTGTCTTGCCATTTCTTTGCATTTAATAGGTAAAGGTAAAGGTTCCCTTGCTCGAAAGCCAGTCGAATCCGACTCTAGGGTTGCGGTGCTCATCTCCGTTTCAAAGCCGAAGAGCCAGCGCTGTCCGAAGACGTTTCCGTGGTCATGTGGCCGGCATGACTAAACACCAAGGCGCACGGAACGCTGTTACCTTCCCACCGAAGTGCATTTAATATAGGGGCTTAAATTCCTAATTAACATTTTTATATTTTATATTTTATATTTCCCCCCCCTTTTTTTTCTTTTCCCTTTCTACCCTTCTTCATTTTTTAGAACTTTAATATTCCATTAATATTCTACTAGAACCTTTATCTCTATCTTTACTTTTAATATTATTTTTTTACTATTTTCTTATAAATGTATATTGCCACTTGATGTCCCTGATGTGCCTACATCACTTGCAGGTTACGTATGCACGTTACGGTTATTTCTGGCTTCTCGGAGAAGAAGAGATTGGGTTCATACCCTGCCCTTCACTACCCGAAGGGAGTCTCAGGGCAGCTCACAATCTCCTTTTCCCTTCCCCTCCCCACCACAGGCACCCTGTGAGGTAGGTGGGGCTGAGAGAGCTCTATCCAGAACTGTCCTTGAGAGAACAGCTCTGAGAGAACTTGTGACTGACCCAAAGTCACACCAGCGGCTACATGTGGAGGAGTTGGGAATCAAACCCGGTTCTCCCAGATTAGAGTCCGTGCTCCTAACCAGTACATCAAACATAAGATGGGGTAATCTGAGGCCTGGGGGGGTGGGGAGCACCCGAAAGCGGGAGACTTCCACCTGGACCAGGGGGTCTGGCCACCCTAGGACAGATCCACGGAGGCCATCACACCTAGTCTGGCCCCCAGCCACTGCAGACGAACCTCTCGGAAAGGGAGCTGCCCCACCCACCTCCCTCGAAGAATTCCCCACAAGACACTGCAACGTGCCGGAAAGGATCCCACGGCAGGGAAGAACAAGCCAAAGCCCTGCAGAACGGCCTCCCGACACTAGAGAGCGCCAGAGAGACTTAAAAGCCAGTTTAGACAGCGAAGCTATGGCCCGATCTCCTTGGCCCTCCTGCCTGTCCACTGCGGGGTCTGACTTCAGCAGCCAGTTGGACCAGCTACCAGCGTCTTTCTCATCTGTGACACATCTGTGCCTTCCCACAACTCTTTGGAAGGGCTCCCTGCGTCGCCGAGGCCCACGCAGACGCAAGATAAACAGGCCAACTGACGAACCCGCACGGCCCCCTGCCCTGAGCCAACGCTCGGAAGAAGAGTGACTCGTTTCTGGCCAAGCTGGCAAGCGTCGCCCTCGTGTGCTGCAGGGGACAGAAAGAGGCGCCCACCCCGGAGCAGACGCCGTGCCTGCTGGGTAGAACGGCAACAGCTTTGCGGCTGCAGAGACGCGGGTCGGCCGCGTGGACCGAGGCGCAGAAAAGGACCCCAAACGAGGCAGTTAGGCGCTCCTACCCAGGCAGGGAAGTACGACTCCGGCTCAAAGTATTTCCCGAAGTGCTTGTTCCTTCTGAAGCTGCCGAGGTCCGCCTGCAGCGCGAAGGCCGCCAACAGGAAGTAGGCCTCCTCGCGCAGCACGCACTGGGAACGGAGGACCTGCTTCCTCAAGTGCCAGTAATAATAGTAGCGGGCGGTTCTGTCGCTGGAGGGAGGAGAAGGGGAGAGACAGGGAGGGGGGAAATGACACGGTCAGGACAAAGAGCATAAGAGCATCAGAGAAGCCAATGTTGGATCAGGCCAGTGGCCCATCTAGTCCGACACTCTGTGTCACACAGTGGCCAAAACTACCAGGTGCCATCAGGAGGTCCAGCAGTGGGGCCAGGACATTAGAAGCCCCCTCCCACTCTTGCCCCCCCCCGAAGCACCAAGAAGACAGAGCATCCCTTGACCCAGACGGAGAGTTCCTATCTATACCTTGTGGCTAAGAGCCACTGGTGGACCTCTGCTCCATATGCTTATCCAATTCCCTCTTGAAGCCGTCCATGCTTGTAGCCGCCACCACTTCCCGTGGCAGTGAATTCCACGTGTTCATCCCTCTTTGGGTGAAGAAGGACTTCCTTTTCTCGGTTCTAACCTGACCGCTCAGCAATTTCATTGAGTGCCCACGAGTTCTTGTATTGTGAGAAAGGGAGAAAAGTACCTCTTTCTCGACCTGCTCTATCCCAGGCATAATCTCGTAAACCTCGATCATGTCACCCCTCAGCCGTCGTTTCTCCAAGCTAAAGAGCCCCAAGTGCTTTAACCTTTCCTCATAGGGAAAGTGTTCCAACCCTTTTCTCATTCTAGTCACCCTTTTCTGCACTTTTCCCAATGCTATAATATCCTTTTTGAGGTGTGGTGACCAGAACCAAATACACACTACTCCAAATGAGCAAAGCAGTTTGGAAATCAGACACCCCAGGGAAGATGCTTGCCTGCAGTGGGCGTCGCTCTGACCTGCTGGCTTCCCGACAGGGGGTGAGAATATCCGCCTACCTGGATCTCACGCTGAGCAGCCGTCTTCGGTGAGAATGAGTTGACGTTTGGGAGAGCCCTGCTTCAAAACTCATGTCTCCTGCAAACTCACTAGGTGGTCCGAGGCAAAGCCATGGATTCTGAGCTGCCCACCCTGTGCACGTTTGTAACACGGGGATGACAGCTCTAGTCTACCCTGCAGGGCTGTTGTATCAAAGAGTAGTGTGAGAAACACCTCGACACACTGAGAACACGACCAATGCTCCCTCTAAGCTATGGAGCCCTGTGAGCAAAAATTCTACTTTGTGAGCTACTGGCATTAAAGCTGTGAGCAGGTGATTTGGCTACTGCATCAATTAGTTTGCTCTGGAGCCCTCCTTCCTGAGCGAAGAGAAAAATGTGTGAGCCGGAGGCTAAAAAACTGTGAGCTGGCTCACACTAACTCAGCTTAGAGGGAACACTGAACACGACACATTTATGCCTAAGGGGTTGGGTAGCATAATACATGGGGTGGAGAGAGTTGACAAAGAGAACTTTCCCTCCCTCTCCGCAAAGACTAGAACTCCAGGGCGTCCGATGAAGCCGACGGGCAGGAGGTTCAGGGCGGACAACAGGAAACACCACTTTACACAGAGAGTGATTAAAATGTGGAATTCGCTGCCGGAGGATGTCGTGATGGCCGCAGAGATAGACAGCTTTCAAAGGGATTAGACGCGTGAACACAGGAACACGACACTGCCTTATACTGAATCAGACCCTGGGTCCATCAGAGTCAGTATTGTCTACCCAGACTGGCAGCAGCTCTCCAGGGTCTCAGGCAGAGAAAGGTCTTTCCCATCACCTCCTGCCAGATCTTTTCGCCGGAGATGGCAGGGATTGAACCTGGGACCTTCTGCGTGCCGAGCAAGCCAAGTACTCCCCCCCCCCCCCCCCCGCTTACCTGATCAGCCTGCCGTTTTCCACATAATATTGCACGCGGAAGTGGATGATCATCGGGGGGCCAAACTGGTCGATACCCTGCAAGCCAAAGACAAAAAAAAAAAAAGAGGTTTAGCTTCAATAAAAGAAGAAGAGAAACAGCCTGTTCTGGAGATGGCATTAGGAAAGACTTTCTCCCCTCCTCTTAACCCGTAGCTTTCCTTCGTTTGGAATTTGGAACAAGAGAAGTGGGAGAAAGCAGAGCTGCGGGAAGCAATTCAGCCGGGTAGAGATCGTCGGTCCAGCTGGCAAAAGGAAGCCATTTTGGGCATGAGAAAAGCTGCCAGAGACCCAGGTCAGTGTGATCAGCACAACATTCGCTGGGATGGCTGGGAAGGGTATCCTTTGGGGTAGAGGGAGGGCCCCTGTGGAGCTTCCCTTCGTCAAGCTTGCTAAACACTGGAAGAAGCCAAATAATTGGGGGCCCTTCCTCTCACACTCTTAAGCAAGATCGTCAGGAGAGGCCTGCTGGATCAGGCCAGTGGCCCATCCAGTCCAACCTCCTCTCACAAAGAGGCCAACCGGGTCCTCTGGAGGGCCAACAGCAGGGCACAGAGGCCGAGGCCTTCATAAGAGCATCAGGAGAGCCCTGCTGGAGCAGAACAGTGGTCCATCAAGTCCAGCATCTTGTCTCCAAGAGTGGCCAACCAGTACCTCTGCAAGGCCAATCAAAGGGTGTGGAGATCGAGGCCTTCATATGAACATCAGAAGAGCCCTGCTGGATCAGACCAGTGAGGGTCCATCTAGCTCAGCATCCTGGCTCACACAGTGGCCAACCAGGTCCTCTGGAGGGCCAACAACAGGGCACAGAGGCCGAGGCCTTCATTAGAACCTCAGAAGAGCCCTGTTGGATCAGACCAGTGAAGGTCCATCTAGTCCAGCATCCTGTCTCACACAGGGGTAAACCAGTTTCTTCTGGAGGGCCAACAAGAGGCCATGGAGGCCGAGGCCTTCATAAGAACATCAGAAGAGCCCTGCTGAATCCGACCAGTGGTCCATCTAGCTCAGCATCCTGGCTCCCACAGTGGCCAACCAGTTCCTCTGGAGGGCCGACAACAGGGCAGAGAGGCCGAGGCCTTCACTAGAACATCAAAAGAGCCCTGCTGGATCAGACCAGTGAGGGTCCATCTAGTCCAGCATCCTCTCTCACACAGTGACCAACCAGCTCCTCTGGAGGGCCAACAACAGGGCACAGAGGCCGAGGCCATAATTAGAACATCAGAAGAGCCCTGCTGGATCAGACCAGTGAAGGTCCATCTAGCCCAGCATCCCGTCTCCCACAGCAGCCAACCAGTTCCTCTGGAGGGCCAACAACAGGACACAGAACATCAGAAGAGCCCTGCTGGGTCAGTCCAGCATCCTGTCACACACAATGGTCCACCAGTTCCTCTGCAAGGCCAACCACAGGGCATGGAGGCCGAGGCCTTCCCCTGAGGTTGCCTCCTGGCACTGGCATTCAGAGGCTAAATGCCTTTGAATATGAAGGTTCATTTTAGTCAGCTTGGCTAGTAGCCAGTGACAGACTTTATCCTCCAAGAATCTGTCTAATCCCCCTTCCTTCGAAACGGGTTCAATGGATCCAAACTCTTTGGGGGGTGGGGAAAGCTTTTTACCCATTTCCCCACCAGAGCTAAACGGAGCCTCCATGTTCAGGGGCAGTATACCTGTGAGGGCCAGGTGTCAGGTAGCCCGGTCATAGGTCTGGAACGTGGAGGGGTGCCCTCCCGTTTTCTGTCTCAGCTCTCCCTCACTCACCAACTGTTTGCTATCTTACGCTTGACCTTGTAGATGCTCCAGCTGTAGTTTTACCCGGCTGGGAAAGTGAACGGCTTTTAGCTTTGCCTGCTTGCTTTGCCCGCTATGGCCATTGGCTCATGCTTACATGGGGGGATGTTTGATTCTAGTATAAGTCAGAGGCCCTCATACTGGCGGCCATTCCTGACACAAGCTGTATACGTGTCTCTAGTACTGGATCTACCAATAAACAGTTATCTTCTTATGAAGCCCTGTGTTGCGTGACCTGTCTAAGAACCCTGACGCCAGGCAGCATTCAGAATCTATGCGTGTGAGTTTTTCCTTAAGCATCTGAATGGCTGCAGTGGGATGCCGGAGAAAAAGAAATGAGCTCCGTTTATGAAAGAGGAATTGGGGTGTGTGGGCCTTGACGATGTGGGCGAAAGGGCGAGCAGGCTTATCAAAACTGCTCCCTGCAGGCTCGTGAAGTCGCCCTCGCTTTCATTCACTCCCGGATCAATGTTCTTCCTGACAGGCCGCAAACGAAGCCTGACCTTTCGCTATATCCCATCTGTGGCAGGAGGCAGAGCCGACTCCCGGGGGGCCCGAGGCCGGCTCTCCCCAAGGTCCTTAAAGGTAATTTTCGAAGCCATCCCCCCCTCGTGCCTGCCATTTATCTCAGGGACGGCTCGGGTTTCAACACCAAGGCAGCCTCCGCCGAGGCCAACAAAGCCGTGCATTTCTGAGACGTCTGGCTTTAAATCACGGAGCTATTCAGGGCCTCCGGTCCCCTCCTCTTAGCGAGGGGTCGAGGAGGAGGAGGAGCCGCTTTTAAAAAACAGAATAGAGAGAGCCAAAGAGCCTTCTGCAGATGATTTAACTTCCAATTATGGCTCCCTGGCTTCGAGGCAGAATCGTTGCTTTCCGACCTGAGAGAGCTTTCAGGGAAAACTCAAGTTCTTTACTGTTTAATTCTGATGGGGGGGGGGGGATTTTCTGAAAGCCCTGCTTTTGAAAGGCACCAAAAGCCAGTTCCTACAGAAGCCTGCGAAGTCTAAGTTTTTTGGGGGTGGGGTGGGGGGGACCAATGGGCTTCCAACAGGGTTGCCCACACACGGGAGGTTTTACTAAATTGCCACGTGCAAAACGGCACTGGGCACATGGACAGACTGCATATGGCACTTCTGTGCTCTGCTAGCAGGCCCAGAGCTTTGGGGGGTTCTGACTCCTTTCTTAAAGGATGAAGGAGAAGAAGAGATTGGATTTATACCCTGCCCTTCACTACCCAAGGGAGTCTCAGAGCGGCTCACAAACTCCTTTCCCTTCCCCTTCCCAGAACAGACACCCTGTGAGGCGGGTGGGGCCGAGAGAGCTCTGACAGAAACTGTTCTTTTTCAAGAACAGCTCTGACAGAACTACGGCTTGCCCAAGGTCATCCAGCAGGTGCAAGTAGAGGAGTGGGGAATCAAACACGGTTCTCCCAGAACAGAGTCCACACACTTAACCACGACACCAAACTGGCACAGCCGCACAAGAAGTTCTCTTGTTAATGCTTTTTCCAATAATTTTTAAACTTTTTTTTAAAGTGTGCGCTCCTTTAGGCAGAGTGGGACGCTGCAGTTGACTCATTCTCGCACTGAGAAAGGGGGTTGGAATAGGTGACCTCTAGGATCCCTTCTAACTCTGAGTCAAGGAACTGGTCTCCTTTAGGAGAGTTTGTCTGCCAACACGGTGCCCATGGGCATCTTACCACCTGCCTAAGTGTTGGCGACGCCTTCTCTAGGCTCACGGGGCAGCCATACGTTGCGCCACCTCAACAGTTCAGACCCCACTGGCATGCCCATTGCTCAAACACACATGATCCGGCTGCCTCTAACCCAGCTGGGTCTTCATCCTGTGAGTCCTGATTCTCAGGTCAGCCACGGAGCTCTACCTGCCGGTTTCTAAGGCTCTGGAGAACAGCTTCTTTTTAGAAGGGCCTGTGATTGGTGCACTGGCCATAAGAACATCCCTGCTGGATCAGACCAGTGGTCCATCTAGTCCAGCCTCCTGTCTCACACAGTGGCCAACCAGGTCCTCTGGAGTGCCAACAACAGGGCATGGAGGCCGAGGCCTTCATAAGAAAATCAGAAGAGCCCTGCTGGATCAGACCAGTGGTCCATCTAGTCCAGCCTCCTGTCTCACACAGTGGCCAACCAGGTCCTCTGGAGTGCCAACAACAGGGCATGGAGGCCGAGGCCTTCATAAGAAAATCAGAAGAGCCCTGCTGGATCAGACCAGTGGTCCATCTAGTCCAGCCTCCTGTCTCACACAGTGGCCAACCAGGTCCTCTGGAGTGCCAACAACAGGGCATGGAGGCCGAGGCCTTCATAAGAAAATCAGAAGAGCCCTGCTGGATCAGACCAGTGGTCCATCTAGTCCAGCCTCCTGTCTCACACAGTGGCCAACCAGGTCCTCTGGAGTGCCAACAACAGGGCATGGAGGCCGAGGCCTTCATAAGAAAATCAGAAGAGCCCTGCTGGATCAGACCAGTGGTCCATCTAGTCCAGCCTCCTGTCTCACACAGTGGCCAACCAGTTCCTCTGGAGGGCCAACCACAGGGCACAGAGGCCTAGACTTTCATTAGAACATCAGAAGAGCCCTGTGGATCAGACTAGTGGTCCATCTAGTCCAGCCTCCTGTCTCACACAGTGGCCAACCAGTTCCTCTGGAGGGCCCACAACAGGGCACAGAGGCCGAGTCCTTTCCTTATGTTGCCTCTTGGCACTGTGATTCAGAGGCTGACTGCCTCTGAAAGTGGAGGTTTTAGTCATCATGGCTAGTAGCTACTAACAGGCCCCTCCTGTGTGAACCAGAGAGGAGAAGATCGAGCCAGCCCCCCCACACCCCTTACCTTGCTCGCTTCCTTCTTCCACTCTTTCGGACAGTATTTGTAGAGCTTCTGGGACAACTCCATGTAGACGTGCTCATTGTCTGAAGGCCAAGCAAAGAAGGAGGAATCGATTAGGCTGCAGCCTGCGGCAAAGGGGCTGCCGGGCATTCTTTTGAAACTAGTTCCCAGCGACACACTCAGGGTGTTATTTCCCTTCTGCATCTGTACACACACCCGACGGCTTCTTGCTGCAAACAGAATCGCCACGGCAGTCCTCCATCCCGGCCAATTACATTTTCAATATATTTTCTAAAATATTTATGTTCAACGTCTTGGCCCATTTCTGTCCTCTCTGAAATTAAACGTTTGCCGCTTGCAGAAACTGCAGATTCACCTCATTCATTTATACCTCCTCTATCAATGTTCCCTCTAAGCTGTGGAGTCTTGTGAGCAAAAATTCAAGTTTGTGAGCTACTGGCATTAAAGTTGTGAGCGAGTGACTTGGCTACTGCATAAATGTTTGCTTTGGAGCCATCCTTCCTGAGCCAAGACAAAAATGTGTGAGCTGGAGGCTAAAAAACTGTGAGCTAGCTCACACTGACTCAGCTTAGAGGGAACATTGCATCTTCTTGCTCTTCCATGGGGCAAAAAAAAAAAATTGGCCTACGTTATTCTCCTCTCCTCCATTTCAACCTCACGACGACCCCACGAGGTAGGTTCGGATGAGAGAGTGTGACTGGCCCAAGGTCACCCGGCAGGTTTCCATGGCAGAGTGGGGATCCGCACCTGGGTCTCCGACACTCTAATCTGTACACCACACTGGCTTTTTCATGTGGTTCGATGTGAGTATGTAAGGTCTGGTAGCACCTGAAAGACCAACGAGATTTCCAAGGTATAAGTTTCCGAAGAATCAAAGTTCCCATATCTGACGAAGTGAGCTCTGACTCTCAAAAGCTCATACCCCGGAAAATCTTTTTGGTTTCTAAGGTGCTGCTGGATTTGAGTCTGGCTCTTGTATTGCAGATCCTACATGGCTACACCCACCTGAAATTAAATTTAATATATTTATTTTAATTTTATCTTTACTTTATTGGACTTACATCCCGCCCTCCCCATACTGTAGGCTCAGGGTGGGTACCAACATATAGATCTGCAATTAGCGCAGACTTACAATTAAAATGTATTAGAATAATCCATTTAAAAACCAATAAGACCACTAATGAACTAAAACAGCAATGCGCCTCAACAGATACTGGACGTTTTCAAGCGGAGGCTGGACGACCATCTTTTGGATATGTTGTGGGGCTATCTTTCGGCTACGCGCCTGCAGAGTGCAGGGGGTTGGACTAGATGACCTGCAAGGTCCCTTCCAACTCTAACATTCTATGATAATATTGTGCTCCAATCCGGTTTCTAGGATCTGCAGTCATTGGAGGGGAGGCCGGCGACACTCTGCTCAGGATGTTAAGTGCTCTGCTTGGAAGGGGGGGGGGATTAGAGGGAACATTGATTAGCAGCCGTCACTGTCTCTCTGCCTTGCCTACCTTGCAGGGTCATTGTGAGGATAAATTGGGAGAGGGCGGAGAGAACTTTGTGCACTGCCCTGAACTGCTTGGAGGAAGTGTGAAATTTAACACAAAAAAGGTAGCAAATCAAATAAACAATCCTTTGACAGGACTACTGGATAAGTGAGGGACCCCGTCACGGTTCCCGCAGAGGGGTGGAGGTAAGTATAGGAGCAATTTTGTAATTTTATTTTATTTGTTAGACTTTTACCCCGCCCTCCCGCCGAAGCGGCTCAGGGCGTATTACAGTAGTTAAAAACCAGTATACAATTAATAGAATATCAAGTCTAAACCAATACAATCGATAAAATATCAAAATACAACTTATTAAATTTAAGATTAAGATGTGGCGGCCATCTGTTACAAAGGGCTAGTAGTTATGTGGAACGGTCAGTGTGGTCCGGACTATTGAAACGCTTGCCGGAACAGCAAATAGGGACGGGGAGGGGAGCCAACTGGATTGGAACTGCGCCACTTAAAAACAAAAGGAGGCCTCCCTCTTACTCTGGATGACGCTGAGTCCGAAAAGGTGACAGTCTTTCAGCCGGAGCAGGTCACACACCTGGACGAGCAGTTCGTGGCACAGAATTTTAACCTGCAGAGCAGCCAGGAAAAAAGAGAAAAGAAACGAGTTAGTGTTTTCCCAGAAGTATTTTGAAGAAGAAGAAGAAGAGATTGGATTTATACCTGGCCCTTCACTACCTGAAGGAGTCTCAGAGTGTCTGACAATCCCCTTCCCCTTCCCCTCCCCACAACAGACACCCTGTGAGGTAGGCGGGGCTGAGAGAGCTCTTTCAAGAACTGCTCATGAGAGAACAGCTCCGAGAGAACGTGTGAGCAGTGTTCCCTCTAAGCTGAGTTAGTGTGAGCTAGCTCACAGATTTTTAGCCTCTGGCTCACACGTTTTTGTCTCCGCTCAGGGAGGACGGCTCCAGAGCAAACTAATTTATGCAGTAGCCAAATTGCTCACTCACAACTTTCATGCCAGTAGCTCACAAAATAGAATTTTTGCTCACGAGACTCCTCAGCTTAGAGGGAACATTGCTTGTGAGCAGAGGTCATTTCGGGGGGGGGACGCAGTTCCCCCAGGTGAGGTGCAGGGGGGCAGGGCACATGATGAAACCCCGCCCCCTGCTTTCAGCCGCCCCGCTTCTGGCCCTCATTCAGCCAGGAGGAGGCAGGAGAAGAGGGAGGGTAAGTTGCTTCCTCCCCGCCTCTCCCCACCCCTGCCTGCCTGGGGCCAGGGAGGGCCTTGGCGGGGCTTCCTCGCACTCCCGCCGGCCTTGCAGGTCCACCGCCGGGCCCCTGATGTCAGGGTGTGTGGCATATGCTAATGAGTCATGCTAATGAGTTCCCCTAGCTCTTTTTCTACGAAATGACCCCTGCTTGTGAGTGACCCAAAGTCACTCCGGCAGCTGCATGTGGAGAAGTGGGGAATCAAACCCGGTTCTCCCAGGTTAGAGTCCGCGCTCCTGACCACCATGCCAAATTGGACGCCCCGACCTTGACGGCCCGGGCTGGCCTCATCTCAGCAGATCTTGGAAGCTAAGCAGGATCGGCCCTGGTTAGTGCTTCGATGGGAGACCACCAAGGAAGTCTAAGGTTGCTACGCAGAGGCAGGCAACGGCAGATCTCAGAAGTGAAGCAGGGTTGGCCGTGATTAGTACTTAGACGGGAAACAACCAAGGAAGTCCAGGGTTGCTACGCAGAGGCAGGCAACGGCCGACCACCTCTGAATGGCTCTTGCCGCGGAAACCCTACGGGGTCACCGTTGAGTCGGCTGTGACTTGACGGCATACAGTTATTACGCCCTGACCTGGATAGCCCAGGCTAGCCCGATCTCATCAGATCTTGGAAGTTAAACAGGGCTGGTCCTTTTTAAAGCTTGGATGGGAGACCACCAAGGAAGTCCACGGTTGCTACGCAGACGCAGGCAGTGGCAAACCACCTCTGTTCCTCTCCTGCTTTGAAAACCCTATGGGATCGGGTCACCATATCTCAAAAAGGATATGATAGCATTGGGAAAAGTGCAGAAAAGGGCAACTCGAATGAGAAAAGGGTTGGAACACTTTCCCTATGAGGAAAGGTTAAGGCGCTTAGGGCTCTTTAGCTTGGAGAAACGACAACTGAGGGGTGACATGATCGAGGTTTATAAGATTATGCATGGGAAAGAGCAGGTAGGGACAGAGGTCCTTTTCTCCCTTTCTCACAATACAAGAACTTCTTGTGGGCACTCCATGAAATTGCTGAGCAGCTGGGTTAGAACGGATAAAAGGAAGTCCTTCTTCACCCAAAGAGTGATTAACACGTGGAATTCATGGCCACAGGAGGTGGCAGCGGCTACAAGCATGGACGGCTTCAAGAGGGAATTAGATAAGCATATGGAGCAGAGGTCCATCAGTGGCTATTAGCCACAAGGTATACATAGGAACTCTCAGTCTGGGGCAAGGGATGCTAGGTATTCTGTGGTTCCGGAGCAACCTAATTTCTGCAGCAGCCCAATCGCTCGCTCACACCTTTAACGCCAGTAGCTCACAACGTAGGATTTTTGCTCACAAGACTCCACAGCTTAGAGGGAGCATCGCCAAACGGCCACAAGTCCCCTGCGACTTGACAACACTTCCCGCCACCATTTTTGGGTATTTAAGATTCTGCAGAGACCACAGGAAAAGACGCCCAGCCCTGTGTCATTCCAGTTTCTTTGGGTGTTCTGCAACCATCGGGGGCTGGCCAAAATCAATACACCTTTAACAATGTTTGTATCTCACCTCCCTGCTGAGCAAAATAAAGCCCTGGAGGTGGGAAAACAGCGGCAGTCAGATACAATACAATAAAATAACCGACTTAACAGCAAAGAAAAGTGGAAACTCCCCCCCCCCCAAAAAAAAATTATTGGCAGCAAAGTTCATTAACTAAGGTAGCAAAGCCCTACCTGCCAGCCGGCGGCGGCGGCGGCGGGGGGGGCGGGGGGGGGGGGGGGGAATCCAGGATCCGTCCTGGGATCTTGTGTGGCCCGATGATGTCACCCGGAAATGATGTCATCACGTTGCCGACGTAAGGGGGTGACGCTCTAGTTTTCGGGCAAAACTCTACGGTTTGTCGGCGATTCTACCATAGAGTTCTGCCCCAAAACTAGAGCGTCACCGTGCGACGTCGGCAATGTGATGTTGCCTTTTGGGCCAGTTTGGGGTGGGATTTTCCCTCACTAGCCAGCTGGCCAGTGGCGGGGGAAGCACCTCCCTAAAAGCAAGGGTTTCCCCCACCCTCGGCGGGGGGCCTGGAAACCCTATTATCAACTAACAGGGCCAAACTCAGAAGTCAAGCAACAGAGAAGACCACACAATGGACAAAACCATTAAGAGGTTTCTGGAAGAAGAGTGACGGCAGCAGCCTCAGGGAGGCCTGAAGTGAGGGGGCGTGGCTGACTCCCCGGGGCAGGAAGTTGTGTAAACCGGAGGAGCCACCACTGAAAGTGCCCTGCAGTTAAGTGTCGACAAGCTCAAAGGCCTTCTCGGAAGGCCTTGGGGGACGACCTCAAATCCAGGACTGGGTCTATGGGAGAAGGCAAATCTCCTGACCCCCAACCCATTCAGGGCTTTCAGAGGTCAGTCCCAACATTCTGAATTGGGCCTGGAAACCGGCGGCAGGTCCAGAACAGAAAGCCCTGGGGGGATGTGATCGCAGCAGAAGGCATTAGGTGAGATCTCCACAAACACAGTTTGGACCGCTTTGAGTGTCAGAACTCTTTTCGAAGGTCAGCGTCTGACAGTCTACTCTAGACGTTGCGAGGGGTCATCTTATTGCAGCCAGATCAGCTCAGCGTAGGAATAGTCCCAGCTGATAAACACGTTCCTCCCTGCACACCTTGGGAGACCTGCCCAGTAGTGGTCCCAAGGGGCGAATCACATCTTCAGGGGGAGGCTCGCCCCCATCCCATTGCAGACTACAGACCAAATTTTAGGGTGCCTTTTGCGTCCTATTAACAATATTCCCAGCTTATCTGAGTGTATCAATCCACAGGCCCGTAGCCAGGATTTTGTGGCGTGTGGGGCAAATTTTTTTCTGGCGGGGATGAAGTCCCCAGTGCAGAAAGAAACGCCATTTGGCAAAAAGAAAGCTGTTGCCAGGATAGATCTCTAAATTGCAAGCTCTCAACCACTTTAGATGACAGTTCTCAGCTGCTGCAAGTTAATCACTTCTGCCAGCCTAAGCAGCCATTCTGGTAACAAGCCGGCAGGTGGGGGGAGGGGATGACTTCTATAGTCAAGAAAGCGAACACGCAAAAAAACTCTCTTGAAGCAGACCAGTTTCTTGACACAGAACGGATCCTAGAGGTCATCTACTCCAACCCCCTTGCTCAGTGAAGGACTTAGTCAACTACAGCACTCCACTGTGATTAAAGCCTTTTTTTTTTGGGTATAAAGATTTTATTGACTCCCCTAAAAAGGGGAGGAGTTTCGCTTAAAAAGAAAGATAAGGAGGGTATATAGTGGGAGAAAGAGAAAGCTGAGTGATGTATTAACTGTTAGATTAAACTGTTAGTAATGTCCAATCATCAAAGGCTTCTTCTGCGTGTTGTCAAACATCTTTTTTCCATTCCAGTTACTTTCTATGTTAATTTGTTAGTAATGTTCCTTTGAATTTCTGTTAAAAAGTCTCTTCAAGGCACATTCAGAACCGCTTCTTTAACGCGCTGGTTACTTTTCCCCTCTCAGTGACGGGAGGGGCTTCCTCTGTTTTTCTCTTGCCTCCGGCTTCTTCCCCTCCTCCTTCGGGTCGCTGTTAACTCTTTCAGTTCCTGTGCTGTAAGCTGTCTTCCTTTCATGCCATGCCCGGAGATCTCCAGCTTTGAGAATGGTATTAATTTCAATTTCGCTTTTATCCGCTCCCAATCCCTTCGCTGGATTCTCCTCTTCAATTGTTGACTTTTATAAGCGCTCATGAGGCACTTTTCGCTGTCACAATTCAAGCTTTTCTTTTCCTTCACAATCCCCGTTGGATTCATAGCCATACACAGTCCAAATATTAAACAGCCGGCACTCACGTTGACACAAACGCCCAGACGGAAGTCCCTCCCTTCTCCCCCGCTTGTCTTTACCCAGCTCCGACATCTTGTTTTTTTATTTTTAGTAAAGTTTTTAAAATGCGCTCCAGAGAAACAAAACCTTTTCTTGCTTATTTTCAAGTACATCAAAGGAAAACATCACTATTCGCTCAGTCCATTCCCCCCCTCTTTTCTTTTTTTTTCTTTCTCGCTTATAGAGGATTAACCTCATTTTCCGCTGAGGGGGGGGGAAACGTTCTTAGTTCATTTTCTCTGTATTTTGACAACTCACAGTTACGCCAGTCTTTTCTTTTCCATTTTTTTCGGATATTCGCTTCATCACTCGGTGACGCCCGGTGGTTCCGCTAAACCCCGTAGAACGGGGTCGCTCACGCAGCAAGGTCCAAAGGGGCAGGGCATGGCGAGAGTCTCAATCTCCGATCTTTCGACCGAAAGAGAGACTCCCCCCTGGAACGCCCTAAAGCGCCCCGGATCCGAGCTCCTCTCATCTGAGGGGCTCGTTCGGGTCTCCGCTTGCGCGGATTCCCTCCTCCACCGCGGGCGGGCAAGGCGCCCTCGGGAGCGACCCGAGGATGCGTCTGCCTTTCGCGGGAGCCAGACCGGAAGCCTGATTAAAGCCTTTTTTAAAAAAGTTTTAAAATGATTGGTATCTGCATGTGGAGGAGTGGGGGGGGGGGTTCAAACCCGGTTCTCCCAGATTAGTCTGCGCTCCTAACCACTACACCAAACTGGCTCTTGAGTTCCCTTTAAACTGTGTTGCAGTTCCCTTTAAACTCAGACTGGCAGAGCGAGTTCCTTTCGAACGGTGTTGCAGGGCCCAATTCTGGGGCCCAAAATATTGCTGAGGAGAGGTCCCTTTAAACTGTGTTGCGGTTCTCTTTAAACTCAGACTGGTAGAGCTAGGTCCCTTTAAACTGTGTTGCAGTTCTCTTTAAACTCAGAGTGGTAGAGTGAGTTCCCTTTAAACTGTGTTGCAGTTCTCTTTAAACTCAGACTGGCAGAGCGAGTTCCCTTTAAACTGTGTTGCAGTTCCCTTTAAACTCAGACTGGTAGAGTTAGTTCCCTTTAAACTGTGTTGCAGTTCTCTTTAAACTCAGACTGGCAGAGCGAGTTCCCTTTAAACTGTGTTGCAGTTCCCTTTAAACTCAGACTGGCAGAGTGAGTTCCTTTTGAACGGTGTTGCAGGGCCCAATTCTGGGGCCCAAAATGTTGCTGAGGAGAGGTCCCTTTAAACTGTGTTGCAGTTCTCTTTAAACTCAGCCTGGTGGAGCAAGTTCCCTTTAAACAATGTTGCAGGGCCCGATTCTGGGGCCCAAAATGTTGCCGAGAGGTGCACATGGGCAGAGCCATTTCAGGGAAGCAAAACAGCACGCAGGCGACTGGATCCCCCCCCATCCCCCAGATCACTGTGGTCCCAACCAGAATCAGGCCCTCACAGCAGTTTAAAGGTCTCCAAAGCTGGGAATGGAGTTTTCAAAATGGTGCTACGAACCCAGGAATGACGGTCATGGCTAGTTAAGGCCCAAGACATTCAAGGAAGGAGGGGGGAAACCGCGGCACTTTCTCATTGCTGTGAGCCCCCCATCGTCTGCTGACTCCAGGACAGATTATGCTGACACACAAAGAAGATATTCAAATCCATTGCGGTGGTCTAATATCCAGGGGCTGCTCCTGGTGACGCAAAAGCGTCTTGTCGCGAAGAGACCAAGCCAGAGTTAAGAGAAAGGAAACGTAGCATAAGCGAGTGTTAAAAAACAACAACCCCTGCCTCTAAGAGGAGGAGAAGATAAATGGTGCCGCCAAAGCGACAATGGGAAGAAAATGTTCAAAAATATTTCCACTGGGAGATGCTTAAGAAGTTACTGACCTGCCAAAAGGAAGGTGGGAAAGTGCTTGACAGTGGCCCTTCAACGGCCCATCTATTCTATTTAACGATGGCCGTTTCCAAAAGCAAATCTCGGCCCAACCCCTGAGAGAAAAGAGTTTCCCAATGGGCAGGAGGGATGCATTTTTCTATGGTTTATGGCTTGGTGCCACCACCAGAACAGGCCTAGAGAGCTGACCTACGGCCGCGTTCGGCCTAATTTTGAAACGATACGTCGGCCTCTAGTTTGCCGCTGGGCCCGTCTTGTCGCTGCTTTTGACGTTCCAGTTCTCAACAGCCTGGGTGCACATTCTCCCAGGAAGACACCGAATCAGCCAGAAAAGCATTTTGTCAGGCCTGATCTTTCACAGATAGCAGAACAGGGGTCCCCAACGTGACGCCCGCGGGCACCATGGTATTCGCTGACACCTTTCCTGATGCTTGCAAGTGTTTTTAGAAAGTGTGTGGGGCCGGGTGGGGATTGTACCCAGCAAGGCTTCTGAGTGGCAATTGGAGATTTTTTTGGTAGAATATAGCTGCGGTGGCTCAAGTGGTTAAGAGGCTGAACTGCAGGCTGTGGAAGGTCGGTAGTTCAACAGTTCAAGACCCGAGTCTGCTGCATGACAGAGTGAGCTCCCGTCTCTAGTTCCAGCTCCTGCCAACCGAGCAGTTCGAAAGCAAGACATTGCCAGTAGATAAATAGGTACCACTTCGGTGGGAAGGTAACAGCGTTCCGTGCGCCTTGGTGTTTAGTCATGCCGGCCACATGACCACGGAAACGTCTTCGGACAGCGCTGGCTCTTCGGCTTTGAAACGGAGATGAGCACCGCAACCCTAGAGTCGGACTCGACTGGCTTTCGAGCGAGGGAACCTTTACCTTTAACCAATTCTGTAAGCCGCCCTGAGCCCACTTGTGGGGAGGGCGGGGTATAAATAGAATAAAATTAAAAATCAATGAATAACTTTCCCTGGGCGTGTAAGAAAGGGCCACGAGAACTAAGCACTGAGGCGACCCTAACCCTGCCCTCCCTCTCGTGATCTGCCCAAGTTCACAGAATCAGCATTGCTGTCAGATGGCCGTCTATAGCCTCTGTTTTAAAAAAAACCAAAGAAGGAGAGCCCACCTCCTCCCGAGGAAGCCTGTTTCACTGTGGACCCGCTCTGTCAGGAAGTTCTTCCTAAGGTTTAGTCAAAAACTCTTTTGATTTAATTTCAACCCGTTGGTTCTGGTCCGACCTACTGGGGCAACAGAAAACAACTCCGCTCCATCCTCTATAGGACAACCCTTCAAGTACTTGAAGATGGTGATCCTATCCCCACTCAGTCGTCTCCTCTCCAGGCTAAACACACCCAACCAATGTTCCCTCGAAGCTGTGGAGTCTTGTGAGCAAAAATTCTACTTTGTGAGCTCCTGGCATTAAAGTTGTGAGCGAGCGACTGGGCTACGGCATAAATTAGTTTGCTCCGGGGCCATCCTTCCTGAGCGAAGGCAAAAAAGTGTGAGCCGGAGGTTAAAAAACTGTGAGCTAGCTCACACTAACTCAGCTTAGAGGGAACATTGCACCTAACTCCTTCGACCTTTCCTCACAGGACTTTAGCTACTAGACCCCTCACCATCTTTGTTGCGTACACACAGCTTATCTTTCAGTCATGCAGTAAAGATCCATGCGCTGTGGGGGCGGCTGCTTCCAAAGCAACTTTTTTAAAACCTGCACCAAAAAAAATCAGCTCTCCAGTGGACAATCAGAATCCTGGCTGGGAAAAGGCCCCACCTTTCGGTCTCCAACTCTTGGTGCGTACCAGGAAAGAAGAAGAAGAAGAGGAGATTGGGTTTATACCACACCCTTCACTACCCAAAGGTGTCTCAGAGCGGCTTACAATCTCCTATCCTTTCCCCTGCCCACCACAGACACCCTGTGAGGTAGGCGAGGCTGAGAGAGCTCTGACAGAAACTGCTCTACACCAAACTGCCAGTTTGGTGTAGTGGTTAAGTGTGGGGACTCTAATCTGGGAGAACCGGGTTTGATTCCCCACTCCTCCACTTGCACCTGCTGATGTGACCTTGGGTCAGTCACAAGCTCTGGCACAGCTGTCTTTGAAAAAAGTGCAGTTGGTGTCAGAGCTCTCTCAGCCCCACCCACCTCACAGGATGTCTGTTGTGGGGAGGGGAACGGAAAGGAGTTTGTAAGCCGCTCTGAAACTTCAAGTGAAGGGCGGGGTATAAATCCAATCTCTTCTTCTTCTTCTTTTTCTTTTTCAAGGACAGCTCTTATCAGAACTACGGCTTGCCCAAGGTCTTCCAGCCAGGTGCAAGTGGAGGAGCGGAGAATCAAACCCGGTTCTCCCAGATTAGAGTCCGCGCACTTAACCACGACGCCAAACTGGCTCTACAGCCTTTATTCACCTCAACGAGGCCTGTTATGTGAGGTGTTTAGCACCTTAGTGAGGGAAGAAGAAGAAGACGAGGAGGAGGAGGAGGTTGGATTTATACCCGGCCCTTCACTACCCAAAGGAGTCTCAGAGTGGCTGACAATCTCCTATCCTTTCCCCTCCCTACCACAGACACCCTGTGAGGTAGGCGAGGCTGAGAGAGCTCTGACACGAACTGCTCGTTTCCAAGGACAGCTCTTATCAGAACTACGGCTTGCCCGAGGTCATCCAGCCAGGTGCAAGTGGAGGAGCGGAGAATCAAATCCGGTTATCCCAGATTAGAGTCCGTGCACTTAACCACTACACCAAGACGTCTAAGGGCACCCCGTTGGGGAACCGTGCCTTTGTCAGTTGGACCTACAAGGGAAATGCCTTCTTGATGTAACTGGACCCTCGCCGGGCCTGCTCATCCAGCTCCCAAAAGGAATACGAGGTGGGGGAGGGGGCTGAAGGAAAGGGGTGTGTGGGTGTGGGGGGGACACGGTTTGCTCCAGCCGACTCACGTTGATGATGATATTGAGGGAGTCGTCGTTGGGGAGGAAAATACAGACGCTGCGGCGGTCTTGCATGACTCTGTTATTGTGGAAGTTCAGTTTGTTCATCGTGTTCCGGGCCTTCCCCCGTGCGTCGTTCAGTGAGCCGCTCCAAGACCGCGTGGGATCCTCAGGGCCAGGGCTCTCGGCGGGCAACAGCTTCCCTTCATCACCCACGTCACAGGAGGCGGGGCGTCTCGGGGGCTCCCCCGACGGGCGCCATCACTGGGGAAAGAGAAGGATGTCAGACAATGCGGACCGAGAACACGGCTACGTTTTGGATTTTTTTCTACTTTTTAAAACATTGACGTTACTCGTAGGATACCTTTCTCACGGGGATTCAGGGCAGATTACACAGAACGAGTCAGTGCAGTCAACAAAATGAACGTAAGAACATAAGAAGAGCCTTTCTGGATAAGATCACTAGTCCACCCAGTCCAGCCTCCTGCCTCACAGTGGCCAACCAGTCCCTCTGGAGGGCCAACAAAAGGGCAGAGAGGCCGAGGCCTTCAGAAGAACATCAGAAGAGCCCTGCTGGATCAGACCAGGGGTCCATCTAGTCCAACATCCTGCATCACACAGTGGCCAACCAGTTCCTTTAGAGGGCCAACAACAGGGCAAAGAGGCCAAGGCCTTCAGAAGAACATCAGAAGAGCCCTGCTGGATCAGACCAGTGGTCCATCTAGTCCAGCATCCTCTCTCACAGTGGCCAACCAGTCCCTCTGGAGGGCCAACAACAGGGCAAAGAGGCCGAGGCCTTCAGAAGAACATCAGAAGAGCCCTGCTGGATCAGAGCAGTGGTCCATCTAGTCCAGCATCCCGCATCACACAATGGCCAGCCAGTTCCTCTGCAGGGCCAACAGCAGGGCAGAGAGGCCGAGGCCTTCATAAGAGCCCTGCTGGGTCAGACCAGTGAGGGTCCATCTAGT
Organism: Gekko japonicus; assembly: GCF_001447785.1. Lineage (NCBI taxonomy): Eukaryota > Metazoa > Chordata > Lepidosauria > Squamata > Gekkonidae > Gekko > Gekko japonicus. The sequence goes on along the minus strand of NW_015160850.1, from coordinate 984,817 downwards.
CCAGCATCCTGTCTCACACAGTGGCCAACCTGTTCCTCTGGAGGGCCAACAACAGGGCAGAGAGGCCAAGGCCTTCCCCTGATGTTGCCTCACATGAAGCTGCCTTATACCAAATTAGACCATTGGTCCATTTAGGTCAGTATTGTCTACTCAGACTGGCAGCTGCTCTCTCCAGGGTCAAGGACAGAGATCTTTTTGGTGTAGTGGTTAAGAGCACTGACTCTAATCTGGGAGAACTGGGTTTGATTCCCCACTCCTCCACATGCAGCTGCTGGGGTGACCTCGGGTCAGTCATAAGTTCTCTCTGTGTGAGCCAGGATGGTGGACTGGATGGACCCCTGGCAATGTTCCCTCTAAGCTTTGGAGCCCTGTGAGCAACAATTCTACTTTGTGAGCTACTGGCATTAAAGTTGTGAGCGAGCGATTTGGCTACTGCATAAATTAGCTTGCTCTGGAGCTATCCTTCCTGAACTGAGACAAAAAATGTGTGAGTTGGAGGCTAAAAAACTGTGAACTAGCTCACACTGACTCAGCTTAGAGGGAACACTGACCCCTGGTCCGATCCAGCAGGGCTCTTCTGATGTTCTTATGAAGATCTTGGCCTCTCTACCCTGTGGTTGGCCCTCCAGAGGAACTGGCTGGCCACTGTGTGAGACAGGATGCTGGACTAGATGGACCACTGGCCTGATCCAGCAGGGCTCTTCTGAGGTCCTTATGAAGGCCTCGGCCTCTCTGCCCTGTGGTTGGCCCTCCAGAGGAACAGGTTGGCCACTGTGTGAGACAGGATGCTGGACTGGGTGGACGACTGGTCTGATCCAGCAGGGCTCTTCTGATGTTCTTATGAAGGCCTCGTCCTCTCTGCCCTGTTGTTGGCCCTCCAGAAGAACTGGTTGGCCACTGTGTGAGACAGGAAGCTGTACTAAATGGACCACTGGTGTGATCCAGCAGGGCTCTTATTATGTTCTTATCTCCATAAACCGCCCGCCTCCACAACCGCCCCATGCCCCGCCGGCCCAGGAAGGGCACCTGCTCAGAGAAATCTGCACCAGAGCGACACAAAGTCTATTCTTCATGGGCAAGCTAAGCTCTGAAGATTCCTTGTCCCTTCAAAGTAAACACTGCAACTGTCTCCACTGTGGCCTGGACGCTGATGCCCCTTTTCTTCCAAAACAAGACAGAACGGTCCCATCCGGCGTAAATTCCGGGGGCTTTGCGGAAGCCGTCCCTAAACTGAGGGCTCTTTGTGTAGAGAAACCTCAGACACAACAAAGAGCCCATAAACTGACAGGACAAGCCAACGGGCGGGGCGAGGCCTACGCGCAGTGGGATGGCGGCAGAATGGATCTGACCGCCTCAGCCTGTGGGTGGGTGGTGCCGTTTTTCAGGGCTCACCTCCATAAAGACTCCCCACAAGCAGAAAGCTAGTATGCTTTTTATCCTACCCTTCTGTCGACAGTGCGGAGATATACAAACAACACTCCCCTTACTTGTTTTACCTCACAACTGACCGGTGCCACTGGCTAGGCTAAGAGAGGGACTAGGCCGAGGTTACTGCCCTGAACAATTTATATACATATTTTGACTTCATTTTTACCCCAACTGGGACTCAAGGCGGCTTACATAATTCCCCTCTCTTCCATTTTATCCTCACAACAATCCTGTGAGGTAGGTTAGGCTGAGAGAGTGTGACTGGCCCAAGGTCACCCAGCAAGCTTCCATGGCATGTGTGGGGATTTGAACCTGGTTCCTCCTAGAATCGAACCTGGTTCTCTTCCTTGACAGATACATTCTCTAAATGAATAAAAATACCCAGTGAGTTTCAGGACACAGTTGGAATTTGAACCCGGCTCTCTCAGTACTCAAACTGGTATCCTGCAGTGGTTCTCATGTTACAGAGAGGATATTTCTAGCCCCTCCGCCCATGCTAGATTTCTATTTGCAGGATTTTTTTAAAAAGCGTAATTTGCCATCTCAAAGATAAGATAAGAGAATCCATGTTGGATCAGGCCAATGGCCCATCTGGTCCAACACTCTATGTCACACAATAGCCAAAACCCAGATGCCCTCAGGAGGTCCACCAGCAGGACCAGAACTCGAAAGACCTCCCACTGTTGCCCCCCAAGCACCAAGAAAACAGAGCATCCCTTGCCCCTGATATAAGATCATAAGAGAAGTCATGTTGGATCAGGCCAATGGCCCATCTGGTCCAACACTCTATGTCACACAATAGCCAAAACCCAGATGCCCTCAGGAGGGCCACCAGCAGGACCAGAACTCGAAAGACCTCCCACTGTTGCCCTTCTAAGCACCAAGAAGACAGAGCATCCCTTGCCCCTGATATAAGATCATAAGAGAAGTCATGTTGGATCAGGCCAATGGCCCATCCAGTCCAACACTCTGTGTCACACACTGGCCAAAACCCAGGGGTCCTCAGGAGGTCCACCAGAAGGGCCAGAACTCCAGAAGACCTCCCACTGTTGCCCCCCAAGCACTAAGAAGACAGAGCGTCACTGCCCCCAACATAAGAACATAAGTGAAGCCGTGTTGGATCAGGCCAATGGCCCATCCGGTCCAACATTCTATGTCACACAGTGGTCAAAACCCAAGGGGCCATCAGAAGGTCCACCAGCAAGCCAGGAGGACTCCAGAAACCCTCCCACTGTGGCCCCACAAGCACCGAGAATACAGAGCATCACTGCCTCCAACAGAGTGTTCCATCGATACCTTGTGGCTAATCGCCACTGATGGACCTCTGCTCCAGATGTTCATCCAGTCCCCTTGTGAAAGCTATCTATGCTCGTAGCTGCCTTCACTTTCAGTGACAGCGAATTCCATGTGTTGATTACTCTTTGAGTGAAATGGTTTAGTCCATGCTACCAGGTCAGGACTGCACTGCTTCATTCTGTGGCATGTTTGGAGCGGGCCTAAAAAGTCGATCGTAGCCCGAAGGCAGAACTGTCTCTTCAGTGCAAGACATGGTTCCCCAAACAGCTGTGAAAGAGTGGGCGATTCGGCATCTAGCATTCACTCCACATTTTCTCAACTGGGAGGGAAAAGTGCAGCTCAAAACCACATTCAAATGCCTCGGGGAACCGCTGTACTGAATGCAAAGTCACCCCTGAATGGCCATAAACCTACGCAGAAGGTACCATAAAACCCGATGATCAAGGAAAGTGACAGCAGCATGCAATGCAGAGGGGAATTTCTCTTCCAACGAGGGTTTCGTAAAACAACGGAGAGAAAAGCCAATACGGAATCACCCAACGTATGTTGGAGGTAAAGATTTCCTTTGCTTGAAAGCCGTCGAATCCGACTCTACGGTTGCAGTGCTCATCTCTGTTCCCGAGCCGAAGAGCCAGCACTGACCAAAGAGGTTTCTGTGGTCATGTGGCCGGCATGACTAGACGCTGAGGCGCATGAAACGCTGTTATCTTCCCACTGAAGCGGTACCTATTTATCTACTTGCAGTTTCTTGCTTTTGAACTGCTAGGTTGGCAGGAGCTGGGGCCAGAGAAGGGCGCTCACTCCGTCACGTGGCACTCGGGTCTCGAACTGCTGAACTACCGACCTTCCGGTCTGCAACTCGGCGTCTTAACCACTTGAGCCACCGCAGCCCCGATGTTGGTGTTAGGGAAGGGTAATTTGCAGTGGGGAGGGCTTAACCCTTCCCTCACCATGCCAGTTTCGCCCAGCAACTTCCACTTCGGCTGTTGGCCAGGGTTACAGAGCATATAAGCTGCATCGTGGAAAAGAGTATCTGTATGTGTGTGAATGGGGGGGGCGGTATCAAGAGCTAAACTGTGGAGGAGGGCAGGGAGCCGGTCCTGCAGGCAGAAGAGAACAGGACTGGCGGAAAGGTACGGGCTAGATATTAGGAAAAAATTGGTTACATTAAGAGCTGTTCAGCAGTGGAATGGGCTGCCGAGGGAGGTGGTGAGCTACCCCTCCCTGGCAGTCTTCAAACAGCGGCTGGATGAACATCTGTCAGGAATGCTCTAGGCCAGGGGTGTCAAACATGTGGCCCGGGGGCCCAGATGAGGCCCCCGGAGGCAATGCTCCCTCTAAGCTGGGGAGTCTTGTGAGCAAAAATTCTACTTTGTGTGCTACTGGCATTACAGTTGTGAGCGAGCGATTGGGCTGCTGCAGAAATCAGTTTGCTCTGGAGCCCTCCTTCCTGAGCTGAGACAAAAATGTGTGAGCCGGAGGCTAAAAAACTGTGAGCTGGCTCACACTGACTCAGTTTAGAGGGAACACTGCTCCTAACCAATGCTCCCTCTAAGCTGTGGAGTCTGGTGAGCAAAAATTCTACTTTGTGAGCTCCTGGCATTAAAGTTGTGAGCGAGCGATTTGGCTGCTGCATAAACAAGTTTGCTCTGGAGCCCCATCCTTCCTGAGCTAAGACAAAAATGTGTGAGCCGGAGGCTAAAAAACTGTGAGGTAGCTCACACTAACTCAGCTTAGAGGGAACACTGCCCGGAGGGCTTCTATCAGGCCCGCAGTGGAACTGGCTGTCTTCTGCTTCTTCTTCCAGTTCTGCTGCTGCTGCGTCATCGTAGGTTTGCAGCTTTACAGATACACACCTGAACAGCACACTCGAGATTGCAACAGCACAGACATTTTGATGCAATAATTCAGAGCAAGAGGTGTCAGTGATCAGACACTGTGAAATAAACAGAATACTGCAAGAGTACGAATGTTTGAAGGATGTTTTTATTTTAAGTTAAAAAAAACAAACACAACCTTTGTGTTTGTGTCCTTTATACAGTTTATATCTCCGCTACCTGGCATTCCGTTTTATGACACGCGTGGCCCAACAAGGTCTCATTTAGGTCAGATCCGGCCCTCATAACACCTCATAAGCTGGTGTAACTTGATGTAACTTGTTATGATCCATTAATTCGTTCTATTAATTTATTTGTTCCATTGCCTTCCTTATTGTTCCCGTGTTATGTCAATAAAGGTCTATGTATATGTATGTAACAAGTGAGTTAGACACCCCTGCTCTAGGCTGGTCCTGCACTGAGCGGCGGGTTGGACTAGATGGCCTCTGTAGGACGCCCTTTCCAACTCTGTGATTCTAGGATTCCCCCCGCCACTTTGCAGGTCTGCCGAGGAGTCCCAGCTGGATTCTCTGCGGAATGCACAGTTCCCACTTTTGCTCCCAGACACCTGTGAAAATGCCCATTCCACTTTATATACCCCAGAGCCAACCCACTCCCTGCTCACACCCATCTCCTCTCCCACTCACCTGCCTGCCTCCCACCTGCTGGTGCATCCTCCCTTTCGCCTGTTCACAAACCCTCCCATCGCCCATGCCCGCGGCTGCCTCCACCTCTTTTTCCCGGGGACACTGGCCGCGCATGAATCTGGGAGCATGGGTGATGAAGCGCTGGCAACTGAATGGGGGGGCAGTGTTGGGGGGTCCCGCCGGAAGCCCTGGGCCCTGGCAGCCAGCCCCACCTCGACATATGCTGACGCCGGCCCTGACATATGCTGACGCCGGCCTCTCTCTCTCTCTCGCACATTTCTTAAGAGAGCCAGTTTGGTGCGGACTCTAATCTGGGAGAACCGGGTTTTATTCCCCACTCCTCCACTTGCACCTGGCTGGATGACCTTGGGCAAGCCGTAATTCTGATAAGAGCTGTCCCTGAAAAAGAGCCGTTTCTGTCAGAGCTCTCTCAGCCCCACCTACCTCACAGGATGCCTGTTGTGGGGAGGGGAAGGGAAAGGAGTTTGTCAGCCTCTCTGAGACACCTTCGGGTAGTGAAGGGCGGGGTATAAATCCAATCTCCTCCTCCTCCTTCCACCTCCTCCTCCTCCACTTGCACCTAGCTGGATGACCTTGGGCAAGCTGTAGTTCTGATAAGAGGTGTCCTTGAAAAAGAGCAGTTTGTGTCAGAGCTCTCGCAGCCCCACCTACCTCACAGGGTGCCTGTTGTGGGGAGGGGAGGGGAAGGGAAAGGAGACTGTAAGCCGCTCTGAGACACCTTTGGGTAGTGAAGGGCGGGGTATAAATCCAATCTCTTCTTCTTCTAGATGGGAAACCACCTTTCTTTGGTTAGTACTTGGATGGGAGACCACCAGGGAAGTCAAGAGTCTTTTCCTTCCTTCCTTCCTTCCTTCCTTCCTTCCTGTGGTTAAGTGCACGGACTCTATTGGTGTCGTAGTTAAGACTCTAATCTGGGAGAACCGGGTTTGATTCCCCACTCCTCCACTTGCACCTGGCTGGATGACCTCGGGCAAGCCGTAGTTCTGATAAGAGCTGTTCTTGAAAAAGAGTAGTTTCTGTCAAGAGCTCTCTCAGCCCCACCAACCTCACAGGGTGTCTGTGGTGGGGAGGGGAAGGGAAAGGAGTTTGTGAGCCGCGCTGAGACTCCTTTGGGTAGTGAAGGGCGGGGCATAAATCCAATCTCTTCTCTTCTTCTTCTTAAGCTTACACCAGGCCGATCTCCCGGCTGATTTGGAGGATGAGATCGCACCCCGAGGCTCCCGCAGGAAAAGAAAGTGTCTGGGTGTTCAAGCCAAAAGGCTCTTCGCCACCGTTCCCTCGAAGCTGAGTTAGTGTGAGCTAGCTCGCAGACTTTTAGCCTCCGGCTCACACATTTTTGTCTTGGCTCAGGAAGGAGGGCTCCAGAGCAAATGAATTTATGCAGCAGCCGAGAGAGTGTGTGACTGCCCCAAGGTCACCCAGCGAGCTGCCATGGCATGAGCGGGGATTCAAACCTGGCTCTCACAGATCCTAATCCCAACACTCTTAATCACTAGCTACCAACAGCATACCGGATTCACTTCAGGGCACTGGTTTTGTCCTTTATGGTCGGGGGCCTGCCTACCTGAGTGATTGCCTTTCCCCATACAACCCCCAGAGAGCACTGAGGTCAGGGTCGCAAAATCGCCAGACTCTCCCTGGTCCAAAAGATGCCAGATTGGCTGCAACCAGGGCCAGGGCCTTTTCAGTGGTGGCTCCACACTGGTGGAACGAGCTCCCGGAAGACAACGGAGCTCTTCCACCAGGCCTTCGATTAGGAACCACCACTGAGGAACGAGCTACTAAAAACTGAACTGTTATGGCCCTCATGTTGGTGGCACTAAGAACAACTATGGATACTGGCTTAGCCGCACTGGTCCACCATGCAGCGATCACATCTGCACTAAACTGTACTTTGTATGTATATTGTTTGCTTTGTGAATTTTATGGTACTGCGCTTGTGCATCTGTGTTTTATTGCATCTTAACCTGTTGCACGCCGCCTTGAGCCTGCCTGCGCAGGAAAGGCGGGTTACAAATCAAAAATAAATAAATAAATAAATATACCACGCTGGCACCTTCCTGAGCCGCTCACCATCTCTCTGTGCTTTACGACGTGCAGCCTTGACTTTTGAGATGCCCCGTTTTAAATGTAATGGATCGGGGTGCTGATAAAATGGACTCCCCAAACATTTGAGTGGCCTTCCTTTCGTCAGTCACTTGCAGAGCAATCCTACGCAAATCTACTCAGAAGAAAGTCCTGACCAGCGTGCCCAGGGCTGCAACCCTTAACCTCTCTTGTGTGTCTGCCTGTGAGGTTAATCCCCACAAGATAAGGACACAGACGCAAGGATACTTCACCGCCGATCCCACACAGGGCCGGAGATACCCTGGGCCGGCTGCAGATGAATTCTTAACCACCACCCCCCCCCCAGCACCATCATGGCACTTTCAAGACTAACAGATTTATTGAAAGCTTCGGCTTTTCTTGGCTGGCGGCCCATGCGATGTTGATTCATTTGCTCGCCTGTTTCACAACAGAGGGGGGGGGGAAAGAAGAGGCGGACTTTTGCTACTTTTCCCAGAACACAAAAATACTAGATAAACTTGCGGCTGAAAACGCTGGCCAAGGCGTTCACAGAACTGCTAACGTAACAGGAAGAAAAACTGTGTTTGTGTGTGTGTGTGTGTGTGTGTGTGTGTGTGTGTGTGTGTGTATATAAAGGTAAACGTTTCTCTTGCTCGAAAGCCAGTCGAATCCGACTCAAGGGATGTGGTGCTCATCTCAGTTTCCAAGCTGAAGAGCCAGCACTGTCCGAAGACACTTCTATGGTCATGTGGCCGGCGTGACTAGATGCCAAGGTGCACGGAACGCTGTTGCCTTCCCACCGAAGTGGTACCTATTTATCTACTTGCAATTTCTTGCTTTCGAACTGGGGCCAGAGACAGGAGCTCACTCCGTCACGCGGCACATTCGGGTCTCGAACTGCTGAACTACAGACCTATATTTTAAATAAAGAATATATTGGGAATGATATTCAGCCTCCGCCCCATATCGAGGAAGAAGCAGCCAGGAATTTCTCCACCGACGAACAAAGCCAAGGCTTTGCAGAAGAACTCTGCAGTCGGAGATCTCCCTTGGAGGTCTCTCGGCCTCCCCACCCCCAACCTCTGGAAATCAAAGCAGGAGAAAAGAAGAGGCTGACGGCTTCGCTTCCAAGTTAAGGCCGCTCTCGATTTCCCCTGTGTGCTATTCGCAGTGCCTTGTGTACCAAAGAGGGATGGTGCGGGACGGAGAAGAGGAAATCCTTCCGTACACAGAGAGTGATTGAAATGTGGAATTCGCTGCAAGAGGATATAGCGAGGGCCACAGGAAGAAACGGCTGTAAAAGGGGATTGGATGGATTTCATGGAGGACAAGTCTGTCAATAGCTACCAGCCCTGGTGACTGACGGGAACCTCCACATTCAGAGGCACTAAGCTTTTGAATCCCAGAGCCAGGACGCAACCTCAAGGAAAGGCCTCGGCATCTACGCCCTGTTGTTGGCCCTCCAGAGGAGCTGGTTGGCCACTCTGTGAGCCAGGATGCTGGACTAGATGGACCCCTGGTCTGATCCAGCAGGGCTCTTCTGATGGTCTAATGAAGGCCTCGGCCTCTCTGTCCTGCTGTTGGCCCTCCAGAGGAACTGGTTGGCCACCGTGTGAGACAGGATGCTGGGCAAGATGGACCCTCACTGGTCTGATCCAGCAGAACTCTTCTGATGGTCTAATGAAGGCCTCGGCCTCTCTGCCCTGTTATTGGCCCTCCAGAGGAACTGGTTGGCCACTCTGTGAGCCAGGATGCTGGACTAGAAGAACCCCTGGTTTGATCCAGCAGGGCTCTTCTGATGGTCTAATGAAGGCCTCGGCCTCTCTGCCCTGTTATTGGCCCTCCAGAGGAACTGGTTGGCTACTCTGTGAGGCAGGATGCTGGACTAGATGGACCCCTGGTCTGACCCAGCAGGGCTCTTCTGATGTTCTTACGAGGTTATGTAGAACTGTAACTACTCTTTAACATTTCAGGCAGAAAACCTTTTCAATAGGATGCCTTTTAATCTGCACAGCCAATCAGACGCTGCGGAAGGCAGCAGGAAGAGAGGAAGGCCCAACCGGAGACGGACGGACTCCATCATGGAAGCCACGCCCTTCAGTTTGCAAGACCTGAGCATGCATGTCGGCGACAGGCGGTTTCGGAGAACATGAATTCGTAGGGTCACCATCATTTGGAAGTGACCTGATGGCGCTTAACACACACACACAGAGGCTCAGGAAAGGCGAAACAAGCAAACAAGAAACGCTTGCAGTCATGAGGACTAGAAGATTGCTTTTCAAAAAATTAAAATGGAAGGTGATTGCACACTCAACCACATCCATGTGCCGAATTACAGGACAGACGCAGGCAGGGTTACCAGCCTCCAGGTGGGTCCTGGACAATGTTCCCTCTAAGCTGTGGAGTCCTGTGAGCAAAAATTCTACTTTGTGAGCTGCTGGTATTAAAGGTGTGAGCGAACAATTTGGCTACTGCATGAATTAGCTTGCTCTGGAGCCCCATCCTTCCTGAGCTAAGACAAAAACGTGTGAGCCAGAGGCTAAAAAACTGTGAGCTAGCTCACACTAACTCAGCTTAGAGGGAACACTGGTCCTGGAGTTCTCCCAGTATTACTTCCCCAGTCCAGACCAGTGTTCCCTCTAAGCTGAGTTAAGTGTGAGCTAGCTCACAGTCCTTTAGCCTCCGGCTCACACATTTCTGTCTCGGCGCAGGGAGGACGGCTCCAGAGCAAACTAATTGATGTAGGAGCCAAACCGCTCGCTCACAACTTTAATGCCAAGTAGCTCCCAAAGTAGAATTTGTGCTCACAAGACTCCAGAGCTTAGAGGGAGCATTTGTCCAGAGTGCAGAGATCAGTTCCCCTGGAAGAAAGGGCTGCTTTGGAGGGTGGGTTCTATGGTATGCTATAGATTTTAGCTGAAATTCCACTCCCCCCCCAGTTCCCCTCTCCACGTGCTCCACCCCCAAACCTCGGGGACTTTCCCAGGCCAGCGTTTGCCACTGAAGCACCGACCAGCAAAGCGGTTCTGAGCTCCCTCTCTCCGTGCGGAATGCAAAGACGTGGAAATTCCTGCGTTGGCTTTCGGCTCCGTGCCCAGAAGATCACGATCGTTCATAATAGAGAGGGCTCCCTTACCCTCCTTGCAACTTTCCTGTGGCAGCATGTTCCCGATAAAAGTGTTACAGCTGTCCTCGGAGACCGGAACAGAGAACACACGACGGCACGGTTTGACAAGAATGCCTTCGCGATGGGCGTCCCGGCACATAGCCGCAGACCGAGCCAGAGAAGCTTTTGAACAATTCTGCTGGAAGGAGAAATACCGGGAGAACAGAAGGTGATTCACCTCCCTTCTGCTAGTCGACGGGCCCGTAAGCCACCCAGAAGAAGAAACTTCCTCTGTCAGACACCATGTGCTTTGTCATTCTACAGGCAGACCACCCTCAGTTTCTCCGGATGACCCAATTCTCCTAAAGGTAAAGGTAAAGGTTCCCTTGCTCAAAAGCCAGCCGAGTCCGACTCTAGGGTTGCGGTGCTCATCTCCGTTTCCAAGCTGAAGAGCCAGCGATGTCCGAAGACGTTTCTTTGGTCACGTGGCCGGCATGACTAAACACCGAGGCGCATGGTACCAAAGTGGTACCTATTTATCTCCTTGCAATTTCTTGCTTTCGAACTGCTCGGTTGGCAGCAGCTGGAACTGGAGACGGGAGCTCACTCCGTCATGCGGCACCCGGGTCTCAAACTGCTGAACTACCGGCCTTCCACAGCCTGCAGTTCAGCGTCTTAACCACTGGAGCCACCAATTCTCCTAGCAGCAAGCTTTTTACAATGGGGACCAATCTTTCCTCTAAGCTGTGGAGTCTTGTGAGCAAAAAATTCTTCTTTGTGAGCTACTGGGATTAAAGTTTGTGAGCGAGCAATTTGGCTACTGCATAAATCAGTTTACACTGGAGCCACATCCTTCCTGAGCAAAGACAAAAATCTGTGAGACAGAGGCTAAAAAACTGACCTGTCTCACGCTGACTCAGCTTAGAGAGAACTCTGGCTGCAGCTCAGTGGCAGAGCCTTTGCTTGGCATTCCAAGGGTCCCAGGTTCCATCCCCGGAATCTCCAGTTAAAAAGGACCAGGCAGGAGGTGATGGGAAAGACCTCCGCCTGAGACCCTGGAGACTTGTGGAGAGGGGCCGTGGCTCAGTGGAAGAGCATCTGCTTGGCGTGCAGGAGGTCCCGGGTTCAATCCCTGGCATCTCCAGTCAAAAAGGACCAGGGAGGAGGTGATGGAAAAGACCTCTGCCTGAGATTTTGGAGAGTTGTGGAGAGGGGCCGTGGCTCAGTGGAAGAGCATCTGCTCGGCATGCAGGAGGTCCCGGGTTCAATCCCCGGCATCTCCAGTTAAAAAGGACCAGGGAAGAGAAGAAGAAGAAGAAGAGATTGGATTTATAGCCCGCCCTTCACTCGGAGTCTCAGAGCGGCTTACAAACTCCTTTCCCTCCCCCTCCCCACAACAGACACCCTGTGAGGTCGGTGGGGCTGAGAGAGCTCTGACACAAACTGCTCTTTTTCAAGGACAGCTGTGCCAGAGCTTGTGACTGACCCAAGGTCACATCAGCAGGTGCCATTGGAGGAGTGGGGAATCAAACCCGGTTCTCCCAGATTAGAGTCCGCGCACTTAACCACTACACCAAACTGGCTCTCCAAAAGTCCTCTGCCTGAGAACCCTGGAGAGTTGTGGAGGGGCTGTGGCTCAGTGGAAGAGCCTCTCTGCCTGGCATGCAGGAGGTCCCAGGTTCAATCCCCGGCATCTCCAGTTAAAAAGGACCAGGGAGGAGGTGATGGGAAAGACCTCAACCTGAGATCCTGGAGAGCGGCTGCCTGTCTGAGTAGACAATGCTGACCTGGATGGACCAAGGGTCTGATTCTGTATAAGGCATGTTCACAGATGTTTGTGTGTGTGCAACTGGTGGGGTTTACAACAGAGACGGGGAGGGGCCGTGGCTCAGTGGCCGAACACCTGCTTTGCGTGCAGAAAGTTCCAGGATCCAATCCCAGACATCTCCAGTTTAAAAACAACCAGGTAGGAGGGGACGTGAAAGTCCTCCGCCCGAGACCCTGGAGAGCTGCCGCTCTCCTGGTTCAGGATAAGGCCGCTTCAAGTGTCTGTGTTCAAAGAGGGAGTTTTGTGGACTGAGTCTGTACAGCACTACAGCTTTACACCTCATACAGGGGGATAGCCAGTTAAGAGACCCATCTGTTTCCATAAGAGAAGCCATACCGGATTGGAGCACTGGTGCACCTGAGCAGCCGCCCTGTCTCCAGCGGCGGTCACTTCAAAACAGAACAGAAATCTTTTATTACAGCTCGTGACCAGGACAAACAGTCCAACCGTAGCATATTCCAAGCAGACATACATCCATCTCAAAATAATTCAAAACCCTTTTCGAGATAATACGCTGCATTAGCCGAGGAGTCTTTAAGTGACTGTTCCCCGGAAGGCCAGATAATGAAACTGAAGCTCAAATACTTTGGCCACCCAATGAGAAGGGAGCCCTCACTGGAGAAGACCCTGATGCTGGGAAAGACTGAAGGTCAAAGAAGAAGGGGACGGCAAAGGATGAGATGGTTAGACAGTGTCATCGATGCAATGAACATGAAATTGAGCCAACTTCAGAGGACAGCAGAAGACAGGAGGGCCTGGCGGGATCTGGTCCATGAGGTCGCCAAGAGTCGGACTCGACTGTGCGAATGAACAACAACAACTTTAACTGCTGCATTTAAGAGATCTTTCCAAATTCTATAAGCTGCTGCCAAAAATCTGGCGGATGCTAATGTCACCTGTGGATTAGCATCTGTCATAAGTGTAATACTGACCTCAGAGTCCGAAAGGCCTGAAAGCCTTTCCCGGATGGGTTGAATAAATGTAGCCCATCTATTTTAACAGAACCCGCACAGAAGCAAAATATGGTTGATAGTATCGGCCTCTCCGATACCACAAGGACAAATATGCTCAGCCAGAGGTATCTTCTTGTAGCGACCTATTACGACCCCAGAAGGGAAAATATTACAATGAGCCATGGAGAAGGCCCTTCGATGAGATGGAATTACCAAATTCATCAGGCCCTGCAACATACCCGAGAGATGGCCGTCTAGCCTCCGCTTGAAAACGTCCAGCGAAGGAGCCTCCACCACCTCCTGAGGCAGACTGTTTCACTGCTCAACCACTCTGACAGTTAGGAAGTTTCTCCTGATATTCAGCCGGTATCGACTCCCTTGTGATTTCCACCCATTAGATCTAGTCTTGCAATCCAGCGCAAGAGAGAATAGAATCATAGAAGAGTTGGAAGGGACCTTGCAGGTAATCTAGTCCAACCCCCTGCACTCTGCAGGAGCCTAGCTGAAAGATAGCCCTACAACATACCCGAAAGAGGGTCGTCCAGCCTCCGCTTGAAAACGTCCAGCGAAGGAGCCTCCACCACCTCCCGAGGCAGACTGTCCCACTGCTCAGCCACTCTTGCAGTTAGGAAGTTTCTCCTGATATTCAGACGGTATCGACTCCCTTGTGATTTCCACCCATTAGATCTAGTCTTGCAATCCGGCGCAAGAGAGAATAGAATCATAGAATCATAGAATGTGAGAGCTAGAAGGGACCTTGCAGGCGTCAATCGGCTGCCATTGTCCACATGTTTCTCCTTGCCTTGCGCTGGATGGTCCAGGCTAGCCGGAGTAGAGTGACTATAATGTGCAATTCGCTGCCAGAGGATGTGGTGATGGCCACAGGAATGAACAGCTTTAACAGGGAATTAGATAGATTCATAGAGGACAAGTCTATCAATGGCTACTAGCCCTGGTGACTGAGGGGAACCTCCACATTCAGAGGCACTGGTTCTCTGAGTCCCAGAGCCAGGAGGCAACCTCAGGGGAAGGTCTCGGCCTCCCTGCCCTGTTGGCCCTCCAGAGGAACCGGTTGGCCCCTGTGTGAGACAGGATGCGGGACTCGATGGACCTTCAATTGGTCTGATCCAGCAAGGCTCTTCTGATGTTTATTTATTTATTAATGCAATTTCTACCCCGCCCTCCCTGCAGGGGCTCAGGGCAGCTTACAACAATGGCACCAATTGCCAATAAAACAATACACAACAGTACAGTACTTAATTAAAATATAAAATCGTATAAAATCCTAAAGTGCTAGTTGATGTTCTTAGGAAGGCCTCGGCCTCTCTGCCCTGTTGCTGGCCCTCCTGAGGAACTGGCTGGCCACTGTGTGAGACAGGATGCTGGACTAGATGGATCCTGAATGGTCTGACCCAGCAGGGCTCTTCTGATGTTCTTCTCAGGGGAAGGCCTCGGCCTCTCTGCCCTGTTGTTGGCCCTCCAGAGGAACTGGCTGGCCACTGTGTGGGACAGGAGGCTGGACTAGATGGACCCCTGGTCAGATCCAGCAGGGTTCTTCTGATGTTCTTACCTCCTCAGGTCAGCCCTGTTTAGTACTTGGATGGGAGACCACCAGGGAAGTCCACGGTCATGATGCGGAGGCCGGTAATGGCAGACCAGCTCTGAGAGTCTCCTGCCTTGAAAACCTCACAGGGTTCACAGAAGTCGGCTGTGACTCTGACACCACGTATCGCCCACCACCAGTACGACGGGCCTCTTGGCTTTCCAAGCTGCCTGTCGCAACCTGCATAACCACCATAGTGAGACACAGGGCTTCCCTGCGTGGGCAAGTCATAAGAACATAAGAACATAAGAGAACATAAGAGATGCCAATGTTGGATCAGGCCAAAGGCCCATCCAGTCCAACACTCTGTATCCCACAGTGGCCAGAAATACCAGTGCCATCAGGAGGTCCACCAGTGGGGCCAGGACATTAGAAGCCCTCCCACTGTTGACACCCCCCCCAAGCACCAAGACGGTCATGACGGTCTCCAGAATTTCTCTTGAATAGAGGGCATTGGGTCTCACAAACGACACCTTGACAAGTGTAGCTGTGATGCCGTGCACTCCCCGTTGTCCCCGTCTGCCTCAAACAGGCTTTGGTTTCCAATCGGTAACGCTGTCATGCATCCGAGCACACCAGGCACGGAGACTCTACGGCAGGGGTGTCGAACTCATTTGTTATGAGGGCCGGATCGGACATAATTGAGACCGTGTTGGGCCGGGCCGTGTGTGTCATGAAACGTAACGCCAGGTAGCGGAGATATAAACTTCATAAAGGACACAAATACAAAGGTGGGGTTTTTCGGACTTAAAATAAAAACATGAGCACGCTTGCGATATTTTGTTTATTTAGCGGTGTCTGATCACTGACGCCTCTTGCTCTGAATTACTGGATCAAAATGCCTGTGCTGCTGCAATCTCGAGTATGCTGTTCAGGTGTTTATCCGTAAGCTGCAAACCTACGATGATGCAGCTGCAGTGGCAGAACTGGAGGAAGAAGCAGGAGACAGCCAGTTCCAATGCGGGCCAGATTGAAGCTCTCCAGGGGCCTGATCCGGCCCCTGGGCCGCATATTTGACATCCCTGCTCTATGGCTTACAAAGGCTACGGCTGCCGGGGGGGGGGTTCGGATCCACACCCCCGACCTAACTGCAGCGTGGACCACATTGGGGAAGCCCAGCGAAGCGGCTGCCTTTGGTTCCGAGGCTTACAATGTAGAGGAGAACAGAGGGTGAAGGAAAAGAGCTGTCAGGGCGCCCTGCCAAATACCTGCAGTCGCAGCACCCGCCGGGCTGCGTTTCTGTCATGTCTGATCAGCTGAAGCCAGCCTCCAACTCGGGCAAGTTAAAAATAGAGGTGGCCGCAGAAGAGGCGGGTCAGAGACAGGAGGCGGGCCTGCGCAGGGGAAAGGCGCCTCCGAAGCCGAACTGGATCAGGGAAAAGGACTGAAGGCTCTGGGTGAATACCAGTTGAGCGTCAAAAGCAATGCAGGACCGGTGCCGGGGGGGTGAATTGTCCCTTTAAGTGGCCGGGAAAGTTCCTGGTGGGCAGGACTGGGCCGAGCCGAGCCAAGCCCAGCAAGGGTCACCAGCCATGCATTCTGCAGACACCGGAACTCCCGTCGCCGCTTCCTGCCTGGGCTGCCTGGTCTGGACTGAGCCAGGTCAGACTGTGGGAGGAGGATTACAGGAAGCGGACGCCTGCTGCTGTCTTCACTGGAGGCCAAGTCCAAGGTTAGCAGCCCTTCGGGGAATGCCAGCTCCACACGTGCAACTCTCGGGCTAGTATCTAGGAGACCCAGGTTCGAATCCCAACTCGTGCCACGGAAACTCACCGGGCGACCTTGGGTCCGTCGCACAGCCTTACCCTACCCCACAGGGTTGTTGTGAGGATGAAATGGAGGAGCAGAGACGGGTGTTAAGCCACCTTGGGCGCCCCGCTGAGGAGAAAAGTAGGGCATAAATGAATTAAATAAACACTCGGTGGCTCAAGTAGTTAAGACGCTGAAAAGCAGGCTGTGGAAGGTCAGTAGTTCAGCAGTTCGAGACCCGAGTGTGCCGCATGACGGAGTGAGCTCCCGTCTCTAGTTCCAGCTCCTGCCAACCTAGCAGTTCGAAAGCAAGAAATTGCAAGTAGATAAAGAGGCACCACTTCAGTGGGAAGGTAACAGAGTTCCGTGCGCCTTGGTGTTTAGTCATGCCGGCCATATGACCACGGAAACGTCTTCAGACAGCGCTGGCTCTTCGGCTTTGAAACGGAGATGAGCACTGCAACCCTAGAGTCGGACTCGACTGGCTTTCGAGCAAGGGAACCTTTACCTTTACCTTTTTATGCTTATCTTGGAACCTTTTTAGCGTCTTCATCGGCCACTTACTCCTTTGCAACTCTGGGGACCTGCCGTACGGCTTTGTGGTAGCTGTACCCTCATTTCCACAGAAAACACACCACCCCCCA
>NW_015160850.1:953280-967390 GCF_001447785.1 Gekko japonicus | reverse complement strand
GGAGGAGGAGGAGGAGGAGGAGGAGGAGGAGGAGGAGATTGGATTTATATCCCGCCCTTCACTACCCAAAGGTGTCTCAGAGCGGCTTACAAACTCCTTTCCCTTCCCCTCCCCACAACAGACACCCTGTGAGGTGGGTGGGGCTGAGAGAGCTCTTGACAGAAACTGCTCTTTTTTCAAGAACAGCTCTTATCAGAGCTACGGCTTGCCCAAGGTCATCCAGCCAGGTGCAAGTGGAGGAGTGGGGAATCAAACCCGGTTCTCCCAGATGAGTGTCCACGCACTTAACCACTACACCAGACTGTAGCACATCTGCAGCCTGAATACTTTCGAGGTCACCGTCCTACCACCCAATGCATTATTTTCCCTGATTCTGTGTATAGCACTTTATGAGCACGGAAGGTCTTTTGCTACTTTTGTAGACTATTTCCTGAGGCAGATGCGTGTTTTGAAACGTCGTTATAAGATCCAGAGATGACGCTGACGCATTCTTACACAGGGATTCTCTTATGATTTGAGGGAATTTGTTCGTTGTGGTGCAGGGTTCACTGGCAACGATATAGAGAGAATATTTTCTTCGGGAGTCTTGTCGACTACCTGGATTCGTGGGTCAGACTCCCACGCCTGTTTACTCAGGGCTTGTTTCCGGACCAGGTCGTGATTCGTCCACATTTGTCTTTTGATCTGCCCAGCCAATCAGAAGCCCTGTTTATATAGCTCAACAGCATGATAAAAAGTAGAGACATCACCCTGCCGACAAAAGTCCGCATGGTCAAAGCAATGGTATTCCCAGTAGTCATGTATGGCTGTGAGAGTTGGACTATAAGGAAGGCCGAGTGCCGAAGAATAGATTCTTTTGAACTATGGTGCTGGAGAAGACTCTTGAGAGTCCCTTGGAGTGCAAGAAGATCAAATCAGTCAAATCCTAAAAGGAATCAACCCTGACTGTTCCCTGGGAGGCCAGATAATGAAACTGAAGCTCAAATACTTTGACCACCCAATGAGAAGGGAGCACTCACTGGAGAAGAAGACTCTGATGCTGGGAAAGATTGAAGGTCAAAGAAGACGGGGACGGCAAAGGATGAGATGGTTAGACAGTGTCATCGATGCAACGAACATGAAGTTGAGCCAACTTCAGAGGATGGCGGAAGACAGGAAGGCCTGGCGGGATCTGGTCCATGGGGTCGTGAAGAGTCGGACTCGACTGTGCGACTGAACAACAACAACAACAACCCACTTTCTAAAAGCACTTGGCGGGCGCCAGGAAAGGTGTTGGCAGATAATGTGGTGCCCACGGGCACCAGGTTGGAGACCTCTGTCCCGAGCTACCGACTCTGGAGGACGTGCCCTTGTGGAGACCCAGTTGCGTCTCTGCCTGGCCGACAGCATGTCTGAACAAAAGAGGGAGAAAACCTAGGGGACTTTGGATGACTCTTTACACATTATTGGTGGCGGTGGAAAATATCGTCAAGTCGCAGCTGACGTATGGCGACCCTGTAGGGTTTTCAAGGCAAGAGACGTTCAGAGGTGGTTCGGCCACTGCCTGCCTCTGTGTACCAACCCTGGTATTCCTTGGAGGGCAGGGAGGGTTGCCCCAGGGCTTCGTTCTCGTGGCCCTTTCTTACGCGCCACGGGAAATGCCGGTTGCCACTTTGGGGCCAGGAAGCAAATATTCTCCAGGCCAGTTTTGCTGGAGATCCTGGAGGTTTTTAAAATTTATTTATTATTTATTTATTACTTTGATTTATATCCCGCCCTCCTAGAGATGTGAGGGCCCGGAAAAAAACCGGGAAAATTTGGGGGAAAAACGTTTTTTTCCTGTTTTTTTCCTGAACCCTTTTTGTTTTTTTCCGAAAAATTGGAACATTTAAAAAAGAAAAGAAAAAAAATTGATTATGGAACGTTTTATTTTAACATGATGAATAAAATATTTTAAGACAAGGTGTTAAAATATTTTCCAAATCGATCTAATTTCTGTGCACTGAGGACAAGCAAGTCCTAGGTTACAAACTGAACTCTCCAATGCAAGAACAAGATGCATTTCTTCCTTTAGGGGGTGTGATTGTCAGAAGAAAATAAAAAAGTTTCAGTTTTGTTTTTGCATGTGGGTGGGTATTCTGTTTGTAATCATTGTTTGGATACACTATATTTTTAATATGCTAGTTGTGATCATTTCATGCCAAGTAAAAATGTCCATAGTCATATTTTATGTTCCTAAAGTAACAGAATGACTTTCAATCTAGAAAAGACAAAAGAAATGCTAATGTAGCATTTTTTTTCAATTTTTCCGAAAATTTCCGGAAAAAAACCGGGGTTTTTTCCGAGCTTCAAAATTTCCGGAAATTTTACATCTCTACGCCCTCCCAAAGGCTCAGGGCGGCTCACATGCGGCAAAGCCGAGTGCAAAATACAATACAGTATATAATAAATAGAACATTTAAAATCACAATAAAACCTTCCAATAATACGGTGCTATACCTATATTAATAATCCAAGATGAGGACAACCCCCCCAGGTTTGGTGGCCAGCTGTCTCAGTAGCATGGTCTCCCACTACACCGTCTCAAACTTCTGACAGGGCCCGCTTTTTGCCATCTTCTGGGCATGGGGCAGGGGTCAGTGGGTATGTGTGTGTGTGTGGGGGGGAGGTATTTGTGAAATTCCTGCATTGTGCCGGGGGTTGGACTAGATGACCTTGGAGGACTCTTCCAACTCTATGATTCTATGCGAGCTGAAGCTTTGCTCCGGTTCCAAAGCTTATTTGAACTTCAGAATGTGCAGGGTTTCCACCAGTTCTGAAATGACTCCGGTAAGTGGAAGCATGTCCGTTTAAGCAATCCAACAGAGCGAACGAGTATTTCTTCCCCCCCCCCCCCAGCGTTTGATGTATTGCTCGAAATGCATACCAAAATGGGAGGGGGAGAGGAAGGAAAAAAGTGCTGGAGTCAGGGGAAATTCTTTTCAACCATCTGCTTCTCATTTCCACAATGAGATCTTTGATTCCTTACACACACACACACACACACACACACACACAGAACCACCACGCTGCCAAGTTCCTTCCCTCTAGCCTGTGCTAAATGCAAGCAAGGGACTTTGCTGTGAAAACTCCCTTGTTAACTGGGCACCGAGAAAAGGAACCTGCAAGGTGAACTCATGACCTGTAGGTCACATCGGAGAAAGGAGCCCCGCTTCTCTCAACTGCCCTGGGGACAAACTAGACTAAGGGATAGCCAACTAGCGAGGTGCAAGAAGGGACAGCCAACTAGCGTGGCAGAAGAAGGCACAGCCAACTAGCGTGGCAGAAGAAGGGACAGCCAACTAGCTACACACCAGAAGGGATAGCCAACTAGTAAAGCAGAAAAAGGGACAGCCAACTAGCATGGCAGACGAAGGGACACTAGCGTGGCAGAAGAAGGGATAGCCAGCTAGCAACACACCAGAAGGGATAGCCAACTAGCAAGGCAGAAGGAGGGACAGCCAACTAGCATGGCAGAAGAAGGGATAGCAAACTGGCGACACACCAGAAGGGATAGCCAACTAGCAAGGCAGAAGGAGAGATAGCCAACTATTGACGCACCAGAAGGGATAGCCAACTAGCAAGGTGGAAAAAGGGATAGCCAACTAGCATGGCAGAAGAAGGGATAGCCAACTAGTGACACACCAGAAGGGATAGCCAACTAGCACGGCAGAAGGGATAGCCAACTAACGACACACCAGAAGGGATAGCCAACCAGCAAGGCAGAAGCAGGGATAGCCAACTATTGAGGCAGAAAAAGGGACAGCCAACTAGCACGGCAGAAGAAGGGACAGCCAACTAGCGTGGCAGAAGGGACAGCCAACTATCGACACACCAGAAGGGACAGCCAACTAGCGCAGCAGAAGGGATAGCCAACTAGCAACACACCAGAAGGGATAGCCAACAAGCGACGCACCAGAAAGGATAGCCAACAAGCGAGCTCTCAGGACTGTTGCAAAGCCACCTTCTCCTGTACGAGCACAGACGCCACCCGAAAAAGCTCCTTTCCTGCTCCCACTTTCAGCAACCGAATATCCAGCAGACACCCTCCCCCACGGATTCCCCTGTGCTCTGACATTCACTGAGCAACGAGGGCTCCATCACGGGGGACTCTGCAAAAGGCGCTCTTCAGTGTGGTGTAGCGGTTAGAGTGTCAAACTAGGATCCGGGAGACCCAGGTTCAAATCCCCAGACTGCCATGGAAGCTCGCTGGTAGACCTTGGGCCAGTCACTCTTCCTCTCAGCCTAATCGACCTCACAAGGTTGTTGTGAGGATAATATGTGGCCATAGAATTAGGAACATGCTGAGCTTGTAGCACAATTGTGAACCGCTTTTTTCCGCTCTGAGACCTTCGGGTCTGAGCGGTATAGACGCCTAATGTAATAAATAAAATAAATAAATAAAATTTTAAAAATCCGATTGCGTTGTTATCCTCCCCTTCCTCTAGGAAGCTCAAGGCAAGGCTCGCGATTCTCCCCCATTTCATCCCCACAACAACCCTGTGAGGTCGGTTAATCCAAGAGAGAGCAATCTAGCCTAGATTTACCCAGCGAGCTTCCCGGCCACGCCGAGACTTGAACCCGCGTCTCTTCAGATCCTAGCCCCGCGCTCCAACCACACTGTTGCTCTTCAAATCAGGGGAAAGAGGGCAAAAGAGGTCTTTGCCCGGCTCTTGGCTGCCAGAGAGGGATGCTTACACTGCCGGACCTTTGACCTCTAGACAAGTTAAAAGGCGGACTCCTCCAAATTCATTCCCAGACAAGCCGTACAGTTAGCAAACTGTGCATTTCACGCAAGCGCCTTTGGCAGGGGGGGGTTGGCGACTCGCTGCAAACAAATCGAAACTAACAGGAACTGGCACCGTACCAACCGGGAGCGTGCAGCACGGAGAGGCCCAACCCCCCCCGGCCTTGGCTAGGACATCTAAAGAAGAGAGGCGGGAGCTACCGATAAAACACATCGCCTCGATCTCTGAACGGGGTCAGGCCAAAGCCCCATGGATAATCACCCGGGGGTTCCCGCGAGATACCTGCTTGGCACGGCGGCACGAGAAAAGCAACGAGAGCCCCGCGGGGGGGGGAGTGTCACCTTGGCCCTTATCAACCGGTGAAACTGTAGGTTCACAGAAGCCGCCAGAAGGCAAAGGGGGGGGGAGTGACAAGCACGTTATTTTTAACTCTGGTGGTTTGACAGCAGTTCAGAACTCAGTCGCTCAGATTTCTGGGCAGGTAGGCAAAAACGAAGCCGCCTGCCTTGGAGCAGATTCCCGGGGGAGGGGGGGAATGGGCGGCCCCCCACCCAGGAGCGGAGAGCGGAAGGGAGCTCCGTGCACCGAGTTAGAGCCATGGGCGTTCTGGGAAACCCTAGGGTTCCTCAAACACCTACCGGGGGTGGGGGCGAAGAGAACAGGATGGAGGCGCTTTAGCTTCCACGGCCAGCCTCTCTTGTCAAACGCACATGCAGGGAAGCGACGGGCACACTCCCGGACCATGATGGGACAGCGCTGAGACCTCAGAGCCCAGGCTGGTGTCGAATGAGGGCTAGCTCCTTCGGTCCTTTTGCTTACTGTGAACGCTCTCGGTGGGCTGCCGGCTGGCAGGAGTGAGCAGAGCCGAACTAGGCCCGGTGGCAAGACCAATTCAGCTCAGGCAGTGCCGGAGGCAAATGACAACAGGCGTTATGTTTGCTCGGCACCCCTTCCTGCACCACTGTTCAGGTCTAAACGGCGCCGGAGAGGATGTACAGCTCTCTTCTGGGCTGCCTTAACATCTTCAATTCCTCCGGGCTAGGTGCTACATTATGGGACACGTCCCAGAATCCTTTGCTGCACAGAGGGGCTCGGCCCCTGAAGTGTAAAGTTAAGATGAAGGGGGAAAGATGCTGCAAAGGAGACAGATGAGGAAGAAGAGGAAGAGGAGGATGAAGAGGAGAAGAAGATTGGATTTATACCCCGCCCTCTGCTCAGAATCTCAGAGCAGCGTACAGTCTCCTTTCCTTTCCCCTCCCCACAACAGACACCCTCTGAGGCAGGTGGGGCTGAGAGAGCTCTCCCTCTCTCTCGAGGACTGCTCTTGAGAGAACAGCTCTGAGAGAACTGGTGACTGACCCAAGGTCACACCAGCAGCTGCATGCGGAAGAGTGGGGAATCAGACTCGGTTCTCACAGATTAGAGTCCGCGCTCCAAATCAGGACCTTGGGGCCTCACTTGAAAGCTGCCTTCTGCTGAATCGGACCCTCGGTCCAGCACTGTCAGCGTTGTCTACTCAGACAGGCAGCAGCTCTCCAGGGTCTCAGGCAGAGAAAGGTCTTTCACATCACGTGCAATCTAATCCTTTTTAGCTGGAGATGCCGGGGATTGAACCTGGGGCCTTCTGCATGCCAAGCAGAAGATCTTCCAGTGAGCCACGGCCCCTCCGGGACGGTCTGCCCGATCTGCCCAGTCCAGAGCTCTCTGCACATGGAAAGCTAGCTCCTCAGTGCTCAGCCACAGCTCTCTTTGCCGGAATACTGACTTGCAGGGCTCTTTTTGTAGAAAAGGCCCAGCAGGAACTCATTAGCATAATAGGCCACACCCAACAACAGGAACTCATTAGCATATTAGGCCACACCCCTGACGGCACAGCTCATTGGCACATTAGACCGCACCCCCATGTTATCAGAAGTGTGGTTATCCAGCCACACCCACCTTTTGCTTCTTATTCTGTTGACCTTGTTTGTTGTCAAAACCCAGGGCCTTTTTTGTAGCAGGAACTCTTTTGCATGTTAGGCCACACACCCCTAATGTAGCCAATCCGAATGAGTTCCTGCTGTTGGGTGTGGCCTATTATGCTAATGAGCTCCTGCTGGGCGTGGCCAACTCAGGAGCCAGCCGGAACTCCGTTCCTGTGCGTTCCGGCCCAGAAATAGCCCTGCTGACTTGTAATGCCCTGAGAGTGATCACACCAGGTTTGCCAGCCTTCAGGTGGGGCCTGAAGATCTCCCGGAATCGCAGCAGATCTCCAGAGTACAGAGATGAATTGCTCTGGAGTCACTGCTTTGGAAGGTGAGTTCTATGGCATTACACCCTACTGAGGTCCCGCCCTCCTCAAACCCCACCCCTCCCCAGGCTGTCCCCCCAAATTGCCAGGAATTTCCCAACCCCGAGTTGGCAACCCATCTCACGTGGAGGAGCAGTAAAAAAAACAACCCAAACCCTCCTCCAGCTGTGTTCCGAAATGGCACCGACCCAGGAAAAGAGTTCTTGCAGCTCCGATCGTTTGGTACCTTGAAGGCCAGGGAACCAAAGGCGTCGGGCGATTAATCCGCAACCCGCCAGGCCTCAGATTACCCGCTTCCAGCCCTTCCTTTCAAGATCAATGGATCAAAAGCACGCTCCGCTTCAGTACCAAAGGGTTGTAATTAGGCAATTAGGAATGAATGAATCAGAAGAGCTTTGCGTAATATCGAGAGGCGGATCGAGAAAGGAGAGGCGGAAGAACCTCCTTTGGAAATTCGGAAGGCTTCTGAGTTTTGCTACGGCGATCGGCACAAAGACGAGGGGCTGTTCCAAGAGCGCAGACTCTAATCTGGGAGAACCGGGTTTGATTTCCCACTCCTCCACATGCAGCTGCTGGTGTGACCTTGGGTCAGTCACAAGTTCTCTCAGAGCTGTTCTCTCAGGGGCAGTTCTCTCTCGAGAGCTCTCTCAGCCCCACCTACCTCACAGGGTGTCTGTTGTGGGGAGGGGGAGGGGGAGGGAAAGGAGTTTGTCAGCCGCTCTGACACTCCTTCAGGTAGTGAAGGGCGGGTGTTGGAGTTTTTATAAAAATTGTAATTCAGCAGAGTTAAAAATAGCCTAGCAATGCCAGAGTAAAATAATCAGACTCAGAGTCCATGTGTGTTTAAAATAGAAAAGTTTTACTACATCCTAGCAAAGGGAAGGGTAACTGGGAATAAAATAACAACACAGCTAAATAGCTACATCCTCACTCTACAAAGGACAAGGCTAGAAGAGCTGCAATGGCTTCTCTTACATTCTCCTTGTGGAACAGAACAAAGACGGGAAGAGGAGCCATAAAATGCTAAAACACTTTGACACTTTGCTTCCAATCAAACTTCTAGATCAGGGATAGTTTTCTCGGGCTTGCAGATCTAAACTAGCATTGGCTTATACAAAAACATGTGATTTCCTGTGACAACACAAACAGACATTTAACCCGATATATACTGAGTGTTTTTATCTTGTAACACCCAACAGCGGGGTATAAATCCAATCTCTTCTTCTGTTCCCTAATGCATTTATCCCTGGCTCTGATGGCCAAATTCTCCGTCTGTTTTATAGGGACCTGGGATAAAGGGTTGTGTGCGCTAATTTCACCACGCCTGCATGCTGAGCGGAACCCATCGGGCTTACGGTTCACACGAGGATTCCCAGTTACGGATGCTGAGGGACACTATCGCTCCAGAGTGGGAGTTAACCAATGAGCACCCAAAGAGTCATGAACATGGGGAGCTCCCTGCTGCAGGAAGTGGCGATTACAAGCACAGGCAACTTCCAGAGGGGATCGAAGAAACATCTGGAGCAGAGGCCCCTGAGTGGCTATTAGCCACAAGATATAGAGGGAACACACTGTCGATGGCAGTGATGCTCTGTCTTCTTGGTGCTTGGGGGGCCGTAGTGGGAGGGCTTCTGGAGTTCTGGCCCCGCTGGTGGACCTCCTGATGGCCCCTGGGTTTTGGACACTGTGTGACACAGAGTGTGGAACTGGATGGGCCACTGGCCTCATCCAACATGGCTTCTCTTATGTTCTTATGTCTGGGGTGGTGATGCTCTGTCTTCTTGGTGCTTGGGGGGCCACAGTGGGGGGGCTTCTGGAGTTCTGGCCTCACTGGTGGACCTCCTGATGTCACCTGGGTTTTGGCCACTGTGTGACCCAGAGTGTGGGACTGGATGGGCCATTGGCCTGATCCAACATGGCTTCTCTTATGTTCTTCTGTCTGGGGCAGTGATGCTCTGTATTCCTGGGGCTTGGGGGGGGCAAGAGAGGGAGGGCTTTTGGAGGTTTCTGGCCACACTGCTGGACCTCCTGATCTCACCTGGGTTTTGGCCACTGTGTGACACAGAGTGTTGGACTGGATGGGCCACTGGCCTGATCCAACATGGCTTCTCTTATGTTCTTCTGTCTGGCGCAGTGATGCTCTGTATTCTTGATGCTTGGGGGGGCAACAGTGGGAGGGGCTTCTGGAGTTCTGGCCCTGCTGGTGGACCTCCTGATAACCCCTGGGTTTTGGCCACTGTGTGACCCAGAGTGTGGGACTGGATGGGCCATTGGCCTGATCCAACATGGCTTCTCTTATGTTCTTCTGTCTGGGGCAGTGATGCTCTGTATTCCTGGGGCTTGGGGGGGGCAAGAGAGGGAGGGCTTTTGGAGGTTTCTGGCCACACTGCTGGACCTCCTGATCTCACCTGGGTTTTGGCCACTGTGTGACACAGAGTGTTGGACTGGATGGGCCACTGGCCTGATCCAACATGGCTTCTCTTATGTTCTTCTGTCTGGCGCAGTGATGCTCTGTATTCTTGATGCTTGGGGGGGCAACAGTGGGAGGGGCTTCTGGAGTTCTGGCCCTGCTGGTGGACCTCCTGATAACCCCTGGGTTTTGGCCACTGTGTGACCCAGAGTGTGGGACTGGATGGGCCATTGGCCTGATCCAACATGGCTTCTCTTATGTTCTTCTGTCTGGGGCAGTGATGCTCTGTATTCCTGGGGCTTGGGGGGGGACAAGAGAGGGAGGGCTTTTGGAGGTTTCTGGCCCCACTGCTGGACCTTCTGAGGGCCCCTGGTGTTTCTGGCCACTGTGTGACACAGAGTGTTGGCCTGAATGGGCCACTGGACTGATCCAACATGGCTTCTCTTAGGTTCTTATGTCTGGGGAGGTGATGCTCTGTCTTTTTGGTGCTTGGGGGGCCACAGTGGGAGGGCTTCTTGAGTTCTGGCCCCGCTGGTGGGCCTCCAGACGGCCCCTGGGTTTTGGCCACTGTGTGACACAGAGTGTTGGGCTAGATGTGCTATCATGGCTTCTCTTCTGTCCTTACAAAGGACCGTCTCACCTGCCTTGACAATGCAGAGCCGACTTGTACCCCGTCAGTTGGGTAGTTCGTTCTTGCTTGCTCTGACCGGCAGCAGCTTTCCAAGGTCCTTTGACTAAAGAGGCCAGGCTGTGCCTACTTTGCAAGCAGCTGCTCTGCTAAAGATGACTGAAGCAAAGGGGTAGGTTCATACGGGGCCAGGGCTTTCTTTGTAGAAAAAGCCCAGAAGGAACTCATTAGCATAATAGGCCACACCCAACAGCAGGAACTCATTAGCCTATTAGGCCACACCCTTGACAGCGCCGCTCATTAGCATATTAGGCCACACCCCCGTGTTACAAGTGTGGTCATCCAGCCACACCCACTTTTTGCTTCTTATTCTGTTTACCCTGTTTGTTGTCAAAACCCAGGGCTTTTTTTGTACCAGGGACCCCTTTGCATGTTAGGCCACACACCCCTAACATAGCCAATCCGAATGAGTTTCTGCTGTTGGGCGTGGCCTATTATGCTAATGAGTTCCTGCTGGGTGTGGCCAACTTGGGAGCCAGCCGGAACTCCGTTCCTGTGCGTTCCGGCCCAAAAATAGCCCTGTACGGGGCAAAGATGGCCCCACTCCCGACTTCTACACCTTACACCACACTGGCTTAGTAGACATGCCAGTAAGTCGAATTAAAAAAGGGAAAGCAAAATAAAAGCTGGTGAATACCATCAAGGCTGTTGACTGTACTCCCTGCGGCAGTGCCCTAGTGCCTTGCAAAATGTTCTCCAAAACATACTTCCTTTTGGTTTGGGATGGTCACATGGCTCCCCCTCCCCCCACCCCCGGAATTTAGAGCACACATCTGCTTCGATTTTTGGTTTTGTTTTTTGAAAGTACAGGAGAGCTTAGCAAACACCCGGTTAATCGATATTGGGAGCAGATGTGCTGCGGCCTTTGAAACGGGACGGACAAGGTTATCCCACATGAGCTAAAATGTGGTTCTTAACTGTCCAACATAATTCTTCCTTCCCTCCCCCCCCAAAAAAACACCACACATGAAAGCATTTCACAAGCATCGCAATATGCAAACTAAAGGTGGAAAACTCCTTTGGAATGTTCCTTCTCTCAAGCTCAATGGTCAATATTATGGTCAATAATAATGGCCCCCTCTGCCAGATAAGCATATGGAGCAGAGGTCCATCAGTGGCTCTTAGCCACAAGGCATAGATAGGAACTCTCAGTCTGGGACAAGGGATGCTTGGATTCTTGGTGCTTGGGGGGGGGGGGCAACAGTGGGAGGGCTTCTAGTGTCCTGGCCCCACTGGTGGACCTCCTGAGGGCACCCGGTACTTTTGGCCACTGTGCGACAGAGTGCTGGACTGGATGGGCCATTGGCCTGATCCAACATTGGTTTCTCTTAGGTTCTTATCTTCTTATGTAAGGGTGTTTATGGGAATCTGTCAGATTTGCCAACAAGTCATAGGCTGCAATCTCCATCTATCATAATACAAAATTAAACATAAGAACATCAGAAAACCCATACTGGACCAGACCAAGGGTCCATCTAATCCAGCATCCTAAGGACATCAGAAGAGCCCTGCTAGATCAGACCAGTGGTCCATCCAGTCTAGCATCCTGTCTCACACAGTGGCCAACCAGTTCCTCTGGAGGGCCAACAACAGGGCACAGAGGCCGAGGCCTTCATTAGAACATCAGAAGAGCCCTGCCGGATCAGACCAGGGGTCCTTCTTGTCCAGCATCCTGTCTCACCCAGTGGCCAACCAGTTCTTCTGGAGGGCCGACAACAGGGCATAGTGGCCGAGACCTTCCCCTGTTGTTGCCTCCTGGCTCTGGGATTCAGAGGATCAGTGCCTCTGAATGTGGAGGTTCCCCTCAGTCACCAGGGCTAGTAGCCATCGATAGACTTCTCCTCCATGAACCTTTTCAGCGCTGTGACAGGAAGTTGTGTAATACAGTGGCGCAATTTCAGAGCTGAGTGACAGGAAAAGGAGGAGCCAGTTATAACCTCATTGAGGATTTGGGTTCCCATTTGTCTGCTTCTGACACACAAAAAATATTCCAGCCAACTGTAGCTCTTGGGCTGGGGTTGGCAGAATCCTCCAGGGGAGAAACACTGAGAAGGACAATAAGGCCTCGTGTACTTATCCGACATTCTGACCACAGGGCCTCTGACAATTCCTAGGGCCACCCAGAGGTGCCAAAGGTCGCTCTAAGCAAGTTGCACAAATTCTACGGTAACATTATCATAGAGTTGGATGGGAATGGCTAGAGCTACCCATGCCCCCTCTGGGTTGCTCTAGGAATTTCCAAGAACTCTATGGTCAGAACTTCCTGTACCTAGACAAGACCTTGTAGTTCTTCTAAAGTTTTCTCTAGGGACACTGCTGCCCCCCCAAAAAAACTGGGCAACTCTACTGGTGGTGGGTCCCTGCACCTCAAATGCACACAAAACAACAGAGAACCAACAAAGGGAGTTGCTAGGCCAGGCTGCGTGGGAGGCAGAAGGTGGGGATGGCACAGGTTGTGGTGGGGGTCCGGGTGGGCTGTGCCTGGGACTCTGCAGAGGTTCTTTAGCCCCCTCTCCCATCTTGCATCCCTCCTGTAGGAAGAACATCCCACCAAAGGTTCAACTTCTATCCCCTGCACAGAAATTTGATGCAGTATCCCCAATCCTCGACATTTGTCGGTTAAGGGGAAAATGCTGTTCACACAAATTACAAAGATGACCTGACTCCAATGGTGACGAGAGAAAGGAATTTTACTTACAAAAACAGCAGCACGTCTGAAATGACATAGTCATGTAGACACATTTAACTTACTGTGAACAGATTAACTTCAAAAAGGAGAGGATATTGGATTTATACCTGGCCCTTCACTACCTGAAGGAGTCTCAGAGCGTCTCAGAATCTCCTTTCCCTTCCCCTCCCCACAACCCTGGCTGCCCTGCAATGACAACGTCAGGGCCGGGGTACCTAAGAGGCGAGCGGAGGCCGTAACCCAGGAGTTACGGCTGATGAAGTGGGAGCTCAGACGGCTAGAGAGACGGTGGCGCCGAGATCGAGACGAAGCAACAAGAACATCTTGTAGGACATTTATGAAAGACTATGAGATGGCAGTCGAAATTTAAAAAAACCCTGACCCCCTGTGAGGTAGGTGGGGCCGAGAGAGCTCTGAGAGAATTGCTCGTGAGAGAACAGCTCTGAATGAACTTGTAACTGACCCAACATCACACCAGCAGCTGCATATGGAGGACTGAGGAATCAAACCTGGTTCCCCCGGATTAGAGTCTGTGCTCCTAATCACTACACAAAACTGGCAACAACAAACGTTAACCAGTGCCCCAAAATGTTAACTTGCTACAGCTCCGAGCCCAGGTAAAAGAGAGAAGACGAGAGGTCCCGTTATAAGATGAAATAGACAGCAAGAAAGGGACAAAGAGGCTCAACATCTAACCGATGAGAGGGTGGACCAACTGCCCAGTTGAGAGAATACTCTTCACCCTTTCCCTCCCAGGTCCTCTCACACGCAGAGTTACAATATCCAAGACTAGGAACGGTACCATTTTCCCAAGGTGAAGTACCCGCTTGGAAGACAGGCAGACAGTCCAGTCCAGGGGCTTCTATGCCTTACTGTGCTTTGGTACATTAGCCACTCTGAGTCCCGTTTTGCAAGAGAACGGGATTTCCCTTCCACGCGAGTCCCCTGCAGGTCCCCCTCTTGTGACTCCCCCCCACCCATCCACCCACCTGGCAGCCAGTGAGACACCTCTGAGCAATGGTTGGCTGTTCTTCGTCCTCATCTGGCTCCAGTCCGGTTCAGGCGACGAAAGCCGCGGGAGGCCGTGACGAAACCCAGCAAAGCGCCAAACCCCACGTCCCGCAGTCTTGCGCTGCTGGCGAGAGTCGCTCCGATTTATTTCGCGGTGGGAAAAGCCGGGCGCCTCTCTGCAAATGTTCCGTTCGTTCCCTCCCTGGGAAAAACGTCTGCCCCGTCCCTTGGGACCGGAGGAGTGGTGGGTAAGAAC
>NW_015160850.1:928520-953225 GCF_001447785.1 Gekko japonicus | reverse complement strand
TGTTTTCCCCTTCCTGTTTCAGGCTAAATTTAGGGACCCTGGGATTTAAAATAGGTGTCACTGCAAGTCCGCGGGCATGCACCCAGTCGAACGGATCCGGAACTGGCACGTTCCAGCGAGGGCGATTCTGCTGGCCCGGTGCCCTGCAGCCCACCAGACTAAGTGGTCCGCCTCTCCTCTGTCACACCAACCCCTGCATCAGGGGCCTCCAACGTGGTGCCCGTGGGCACCACGAAGCCAACTTGGCACCCACCAAGTGTTTTTATAAACTGGGTGGGGCTGTGCAAATTTTTAAATTTAATTATTTATTCTCCAGACTTGTGAACTGAGGCAGATCGCGAGAGGGAGGACAGGAAGGGGTTCCGTCAGCGCTCAGTTCTCGTGGCCCTTTCTGGCACGCCCAGGGAAATGCTGATTGCCACTTGGGGGTCAGGAAGCCATTTTTCTCCAGGCCAGTTTGGCCGGGGGTCCTGGAGGGGTTGGCCGCTGTGTGAGACAGGATGCTGGATTAGATGGACCCCTGGTCTGAACCTGCAGGGCTCTTCTGATGTTCTTATGAAGGCCTCGGCCTCTCTGCCCTGTTGTTGGCCCTCCAGAGGAACTGGTTGGCCACTGTGTGAGACAGGATGCTGGACTAGGTAGTCCCCTGGTCTGATCGAGCAGGGCTCTTCTGATGTTCTTATGAAGGCCTCAGCCTCTCTGCCCTGTTCTTGGACCTCCAGAGGAACTGGTTGGCCACTGTGTGAGACAGGATGCTGGACTAGATAGATCATAGGTTTGATCCATAAGGATTTTTCAGATGTTCTTATGAAGGCCTTGGCCTCTATGCCCTTTTGTTGGCCTTCCAGAGGAAACTGGTTGGCCACTATGTGAGCCAGGATGCTGGATTACATGGACCCCTGGTCTGACCCTGCAGGGCTCTTCTGATGTTCTAACGAAGGCCTTGGCCTCTCTGCCCTGTTGTTGGCCCTTCAGAGGAACTGGCTGGCCACTGTGTGGGACAGGATGCTGGACTGGATGGACCCCTGGTCTGATCCAGCAGGGCTCTCCTGATGTTCTTATGAAGGCCTCGGCCTCTCTGCCCTGTTGTTGGCCCTCCGGAGGAACTGGCTGGCCACTGTGTGGGACAGGATGCTGGACTGGATGGACCCTCACTGGTCTGACCCAGCAGGGCTCATCTTCTGTTCTTACTACCTGCTCCTTTTTAACTGGAGGGACCGGGTGCTGTACCTGGAGGCTAGATCCTTTTGTGTGCCATGCGAATGCTCTATTGCTGAGCCTCAGTCCCTCCCCTGGAAGCTCACTGGGTGACCTCGGGCCCATCACAAATTCTCGGCCTGGCCTACCTCACAGGGTTGTTTTTGTGAGAAAATGAAGGCGGAGGGAAGGCTGTTCGAAGCTAATTTGAGTCCCAATTGTGGGGACAAAATGTGAGATGTAAATAAACAAATGCACCTAAATACAGGTGAGATAAAACACTGTAATTCGACACGCAGTATCTGGTGTGGTGCGGTGGTTAGAGCAGGGGGGAGCCCCGACCTTTTTGAGCCTGTGGGCCCCTTTGGAATTCCAACCAGGGGTCATTTCCTGCAGGAGCGCACAGGAGCGGAGCTCTGGCAGTAAGGAGCCCAGGGGGCGGGCACATGCAACAAGCCCCACCCCCTGCTCCCCCTGCTCCCAGCAACCCTCAGCCAAGGAAACAAGACAAAACTGGGGCCAATATAGAACCAATAATACACTCTGAACCATGAGTAGTATGCTAGATACAATTGCTTTATACTAGATAGTTACTATAAAGTATACAAAATTTCCCCAAATATTTACAACAATAAGAAAACAATAGAATATCAGTGGCTGCCAACAGCCCCAAAATAACAGTGGAATTCCTAAACAGTTACTGTTGGCAGTCAAAAAAGTAGAAGGCTTAATGAGCTGAAAGCTACTGGAGCTTGACGAAGCAGCCGGCTTACACTTGGTTTCGTCTAGTGACTTCCTCATAAGCAGCTTAACTGTAAGATAAAATCCATAACAATACATAACAATACATTTCAAGCAGAATTGAGCATGGCACTTAACACAGTTGACAAATCCACAATAAGCATTTAACACAGTTGTCAAACCCACAATAAGGATTAAGGTGAAGGTATACTACCTGTTGTTGTATATAAGTTTTCTTAATATGTGTATTTTCTTGGTTTTTAAGATACTCCTCTAGAGTTGCTACCTTTAATATAGGGACTAGCCCTTATTTCCTACAAGATAGAAGTATTAAGGTTTAGTACAGTTATATAGTTAATTGTATGATGTTAAGTTAAGTAAGGCTATTCTACTTAGTACCCACCTTGGACCATATCTCCTATAGGACCTGTCCTTGATAGACTAAGCTTCTTAGCCAAAGGTCTCTCTGTTCAACTGTTACATGTTTACCATATATATCCTAAGTGACACCACCTGCAAGTTCCTATTAAAGAGCCCAGCAATATGGGCTTAAAGTCTGTATGTTTTACTATTTCATGTATATCATATGTATCTTAAATGATGTATAACAGAGATATCATTTATAAAAAACATGTATAGTCTATAGCTAGGTTTAATCCCTTAGGATATTGTGTTTGTAGTTTATGTATCCAGAAAGCCTCACGTCTTTCTAAGGCTTTTATAACATCCACCTTACTGTATTTATAGGTGTTGAAGGTTTCAAGCACTAGAAATTTAAGATCATTACAGCTGTGTCCCTGTTCGACAAAATGGGGGACTAATGGGGAGTCCAAATTTTTCTGTCTAATGCGAGATTTATGCTCAATGATACGTGTCCTAACGGCTCTTGTGGACATACCCACATACAATTTAGGAATAGAACAACCACATTGGATCAAATACACCACTTTTTTCGTTGCACAAGTAGTAAGTTGCTTAAGAGTAACAGTAACATTAATAGAAGGAAAAGTAATTTGATTAGTAACAATTGCAAGTGCACACACTGAACATCTCCCGCAACAATGATGGCCACTATTAATTGAAAGGCTCCTGTTAACACGTAACTCATCTGTATGCGTTAAGGAATCTCTAATACTTTTAGTTTTACGAAAACCTATGTAAGGTTTATCATTGCAACCTGGAATATCACTGACCAAGTGCCAGTGTTTGAAAATAATTTTCTTGATGCGTTCAGCGTTAGTAGTGTAATCAAAAGCACAAAATATGCGTTGAGGTGTGTCTTTTCTGTTATTTGAAGCTAGCAGACTACTCCTAG
This sequence comes from Gekko japonicus, assembly GCF_001447785.1. Classification (NCBI taxonomy): domain Eukaryota; kingdom Metazoa; phylum Chordata; class Lepidosauria; order Squamata; family Gekkonidae; genus Gekko; species Gekko japonicus. The sequence continues at coordinate 949,972 of NW_015160850.1, read as the reverse complement.
TTCTATATTCTGCTCTGGCTGATGCTTTGGTTATAATTTCTTCTGGATAACCCCGTGTGACAAATTGTTGATGTAGGTTGTTTCTCTCTTTAATATAATCTTTACGTGAACTACAATTACGTTTAAGACGTAGTAGTTGGCTAAATGGCAGATTCCTCTTTAAATGCTGAGCGTGATATGAATTAAAATGAAGAAAAGAGTTTCTGTCTGTAGGTTTAACATAAGATTTAACTGCTAACAATCTAGTCTCAGTAACATATATTGTTGTGTCAAGAAAATTAATCTCCATCATATTTAGCTGAGCTGTAAATTTAATAGTATCATGTACCGAATTAAGCCAATCCAAAAATTGTTGAAAGACCTGTTTATCCCTAAAGATCAAAAATAAATCATCCAAAAACCGTTTTAGGAAAATAATATTCTGAAAAAAGGGGTTATTATCTACATTGAGAATCCATTCTTGTTCAAATTGTGCCATAAATAAATTAGCTACAGAGGGGGCAAATGAACTTCCCATAGCAATACCCTTAATTTGTGTGTAGAAATCATCCTTAAATCTAAAAAAACTATAATCAAAAATAATGTCTATAAGATCCAACAAAAAATGAGTAGGAGGTTCATGTAGAGAGCGTGAATCCAGAGTAGCCTGCAAACATGTACGAGCCTCTGCATGAGGGATATTAGTATACAACGCAGAAACATCCATAGTTACCAATACTGCGTTTTCTGGAATCAACCAACAGCTAGCAATCCAAAACAGTCCAGTGGAGCCTGAACGGTGGGTGTTGCCTTCTGACACACTTCCGGTGATGTCAGGGGGTGTGGCCTATGCAAATGAGTTATGCTAACGTGTTATGCTAATGAGCTCCTGCACCTCTTTTTCTACGCAATGACCCCTGATTCCAACAACAGATGGTGGGGGCACAAAATGGCTGTGATAAGGGGCGGGCCAACCACAAAACACCAGGAAACGAGGTCATGCAGAACTCTTAATGGCAACTCTTCAAAATTTCAGGGCAGAAGCTGTTTTCAACAGGACGGCTTTTCAAACGAAGATACACAGCTAGTCAGAGCTCCAGCGGCGCATCGGAAGCCTTCTGGGCAAACCCGGCACCTGGCCCCGCTCACTTTCTAGAAACACTTGGCGCACCCCCGGGAAAAGTGTCCATGGGTGGCATGGTGCCCCCCGGGCACCACGTTGGGGAACCCAGAGTTGGAGTGTCATACCAGGACTGCAGAGACCCAGTTTCCAATCCCCACAGGGCGCCCCTCTGGCCGGTCCCGCTCTCACAGTCTAACCTACCTCACAGGACAGTTGTGCGGGAGAAGCGGAGAGCCAAACAACCTCCTTGAAACAAGGGCAGGACAAAAACGTAAAGAAGTGCGATTCCTTTTTGGTTAAAAATAGCGCACGGGATTGGGTCAAGGTCTCCAGCAACTGCTGCGTTCAGAAGGCGTCCTGGAATTGGGGGGGGAAGGGGAGCCGGTTTCCACAAGCAACCGAGCCCTCCTCTGCCGGCAGAGCACACGGCCTTCCCGGAAAGAAAGAAAAAAAAAGAGTTACACGTTACACTTCGAAGGACGAGGCGCGAGCAGAATTATGGATGCGTCCCAATACAGTATTTATAAAGCGGAGGGAAGGGGGGGGGAATTAAACGCGGAGAGACATCTGGGCTGTAAATGTCAGCGGGAGGGGAAAGCCGCAACGCTACGCCGCGAAAGGAATTTGGCCATGCGTTCCTGGGAACATTGTTTAAAAAAAAGAATCCTTCTGAAGGCGATTGTTTGAAGCCAGAGGTTTGTTTATTGCGCTCTCTGAAACGGGAGTGCACTCCATTTTGCTGGGTTCTTCTTCTCCTTCTTTTTGCAAAAAAGAACTCCAAACCAAGAGAGGGGTGTATATACCCCGATTTCTTTCCACTTGCGAGGGACGCCGTTCTCTCCCCATCTCTCGGGCCTGCGTGTTTTCTCTGAGCCCCAAAGGCAAAAACCAGGGAAGGGCGAGGAGAGGCGCATACAATTCCACCAGCGTGTGGGATCCTGGCGTTGCCAGCCTCCAGGCGGGGCCTGGAAATCAATGCTCCCTCTAAGCTGTGCAGTCTTGTGAGCAAAAATCCTACTTTGCGAGCTCCTGGCATTAAAGTGGTGAGCGGGTGATTTGGCTGCTGCAGAAATCAGTCGGCTCTGGGGCCCTCTTTCCTGAGCTGAGACAAACAATGTGTGAGCCGGAGGCTGAAAAACGGTGAGCTGGCTCACGCCAACTCAGCTTAGAGGGAACATTGCGTGGAGATCTTCGGGGAATTGCAACCGATCTCCGGACGACACAGATCGGAGGACACGGCTGCTTCGGAAGGGGGACTCTACGGCTTTATACCCGGCTACAGTCCCTCTCTTTCCCATACCCCCAACCCTCCGCCCCACAACCCCCCCCAGGGGTTTCTCAACACGGAGCTGCCAACTGTATTCCGTCACTTCCTGCCCTCCTCCGGCATCTGGAGCTCTTCCTGGAACTCTGCCATCGACCAGAGGAAAATGGACTTCAGATCCCCTTCCAGAAGAATCTCAGTGCCAGAGGAAGCCACCAAGGGGAACACACACACACATACACACACACCCCATTCCGCCCCCGCCGAAAAAATCACGCAAGCCTGTGCAGCGGAGGACCATCGCTGGCTCTTAAAAACAAAGAAGCTGCCTAAACCACTCTGGCCCTTTGCGTTTGGACCTTGCGGCTTGGCCAAAGAGCTTGGCGATATGGACCGTTTAGGGAGGCCAGCCTCCAGGTGGGACCTGGGGACCCCCCCAAAATTGCAGCTCGTCCTCTCCAGACTACACAGACCGGTTCCCCTGGAGAAAACGGATAAGAACATAAGAGAACATAAGAGACGCCAATGTTGGATCAGTGGCCAGAAATACCAGGGGCCATCAGGAGGTCCAGCAGTGGGGCCAGGACACTAGAAGCCCCCTCCCACTGTTGACCCCCCCAAGCACCAAGATGACAGAGCATCACTTGCCCCAGAGCCCCTATCTATGCCTTGTGGCTAACAGCCACTGATGGACCTCTGCTCCATATGCTGAGCCAATTCCCTTTTGAAGCCGTCCATGCTTGTAGCCGCCACCACTTCCTGTGGCAGTGAGTTCCATGTGTTAATCACTCTTTGGGTGAAGAAGGACTTCCTTTTATCCGTTCTAACCCGACCGCTCAGCAATTTCATGGAGCGCCCACTTGAGTTCTTGTATTGTGAGAAAGGGAGAAAAGTACCTCTCTCTCCACCTGCTCTATCCCATGCTTTGGAGGGTGGACTCCGCAGCACTGTAGCCCAGTGAGGGCCCTGTCCTCCCCAGGCTCCATTTCCCCAAATCTCCAGGAGTTTCCCTACCTGGCTTTGGCAACACCCCCCCCCCAATCTCCTGCCAGTAGCCAGGAGGAACCTAGCCACCCTCCTGCACGTGGGGTCCTCATCTCCCTTCTTGGCTTGCTTGGGTTCACCGGCAGAGCGGGGATCCGAACGCGGGTCTCCCAAACCCTAGTCTAACATTTGAACCAGGGACCGGTCACTGGGGAGCAGTGTTTCCTCTAAGCCGAATTAGTGTGAGCCAGCTCACAGCTTGTTAGCCTCCGGCTCACACATTTTTGTCTCCGCTCATGGAGGAGGGCTCCAGAGAGTCAACTGATTTATGCAGTAAAGCCAAATGGCTCGCTCACGACATCACCGGAAGTGTGTCAGAAGGCAACACCCACCGCTCAGGATCCACTGGACTGTTTTGGATTGCTAGCTATTTGGGGGGGGGAGGAAACGTGCAGATCTGCCCTCGCAGAGGAGGGAGAGCTTGTACCTGACTAAAACTTGGTCTTAAAGGTGCCACTGGAAGTGGAGCTAGGGGGGAGGGGAATGTGCAGATCTGCCCTCACAAAGGAGGGAGAGCTTGTACCTGAAGACGAGCCGGGGGGGGGCTCTGCAACTTGCCGGGCTGCTTCTTGCTCCTTGTGGCCCGACTGAGGGCTGCTGGGAGCAGGGGGCGGGGCTTGCTGCATGTGCCCGCCCCCTGGGCTGCTTACTGCCGGAGCTCCGCTCCTGTGCGCTCCCGCAGGAAATGACCCCGAGCAGGAAATGACCCCTGATAATAAACATGGCAAAGCCTCAAAATTACGACATGGGTTGGGGGCAATGGGATGAGAAGAAGGTCTACAAACCCCCCCCCCCACAAAAGTGCAAGGGAGTCATAACTGCACAGGAAGAAGAGATTGGGGTTTATACCCTCCATCTTCACGACCCGAAGGAGTCTCGGAGCGGCTGACAACCTCCTTTCCCTTCCCGTCCCTACAACAGACACCCTGGGAGGGAGGTGGGGCTGAGAGAGCTCTTTTGAGGACTGCTCCTGAGAGAACAGCTCTGAGAAAACTTGGGAGTGACCCAAGGTCATCTGGCAGCTGCATGTGGCGGAGTGGGGAATCAAACCCGGTTCCCTGCCGGGGGTTGCCAGCTCCAGGAGGGGAAATCCTTGGCTATTTGGGGGGTGGCGCTTAGAGAGGGCGGGGCTTAGGGAGGGAAGAGACCTCGGAAGGGTGCCATGCCGTCGGGCCCACCCTCCAAAGCAGCCGTTTTCTCCAAGAGGAACTGATCTCCATAGTCTGGAGATCAGTTGTATTTCTGGGAGATCTCCAGGTCCCACCTGGAGGCTGGCAACTCTACCGGCACCCTGGGGAAGCCTCCCAGCAGGGCCGGTTGGCAACAGCGCTCCCTGGCTGCCCGGGTCTGTGGGGAAGACCAGCTAGGAATGAAGCAGATTGGCCTTCCATGGATGCCCACGAGAGTCAGTGTGGTGCAGCGGATAGAGTGGTGGGCTTAGGACCCTGGGGGACACGGGTTCGAATCCCCACTTCCACGACAGAAGCTTGCTGGGTGACCTTGGGCCCGTCACAAACCCTCAGCCTGGCCTACCTCACAGGGCTGTTGTGAGGAAGCGGAGGAGGGGAGAAGAACGTTCTAAGCCAACCTGAGCCCCAACCGGGAAGAAAAGCAGGAGAAGACGAAGACGAAGACGAAGACGAAGACGAAGACGAAGACGAAGACGAAGACGAAGAAGAAGAGATTGGGTTTATACCCCGCCCTTCACTTGGAGTCTCAGAGCGGCTTACAAACTCCTTCCCCTTCCCCTCCCCACAACAGACACCCTGTGAGGTGGGTGGGGCTGAGAGAGCTCTGACACAAAATGCTCTTTTTCAAGGACAGCTGTGCCAGAGCTTGTGACTGACCCAAGGTCACATCAGCAGGTGCAAGTGGAGGAGTGGGGAATCAAACCCGGTTCTCCCAGATTAGAGTCCGCACACTTAACCACTACACCAAACTGGCACCAAACTGGATTAGAGTCCGCACACTTAACCACTACACCAAACAAATGCAAACACACGCATGCGCACAAAAACGCATGCGCCGCCTAGCTTCCTACAAGGATCAGGCCCGAGACTCCTGTCTACACGGTAAATTTACAGCACTTTCATAACCATAAAGTTGCCCTGACTCCCCTCTGAGAACTCTGGGAATTGTAGTTTGAGGAGAGCACTAAGAAGTTTTAGAGATCCTGTGCCCCCTTCATGGAAGAAGGGCTATGGCTCAGTGGCAGAGCATCTGCTTGGCCTGCAGAAGGTCCCAGGTTCAGTCCCCAGCACCTCCAGTCACAAGGATCTGACTTTAAAAACCACAACATTCAAAAACCAGTGGGGGAACATTTTAACCTTCCAGCACATTCAGTTGCTGACCTAAAAGTAGCAGTTCTCTTACAGAGGAATTTCAAAGGAAGATTAGAGAGACTGCTGAATCACAACTGATCATGACACTCAAGAAGAAGAAGAAGAAACTGGATTTATACCCCGCTCTTCACTACCCGAATGAGTCTCTGAGTGGCTTACAAACTCCTTTCCCTTCCCCTCCCCACAACAGACACCCTGTGAGGTCGGTGGGGCTGTGAGAGGTCTTTTGAGGACTGCCCTTTCTGCCTCTTGTCAGAACTATGGCTTGCCCAAGGTCATCCAGCAGATTCAATTGGAGGAGTGGGGAATAAAACCCGGTTCTCCCAAATTAGAGTCAACGCACTTAACCGCTACACCAAACTGGCTCAATGCAATGCATCCTTCTGGACTGAATCGAGACTGAGGTTTCCTGTCTTATTACCAATGCAGATTTCTCCACGCCTACGACCCCTCTGCATTATCACACCTAATCAATCGCGCCTGCCATTGTCATTCACCTGGTACTGACATCTGGCATCTGAAATGACCACACTCTCCAAGATATAAGATGGTCTCACATTCTCGCTCTATCTGAAAAAGTGAGCAGTGACCCACGAAAGCTCATCCCCTGCCACAAATTTTGTTCATCTTCAAGGTGTTACTGGACTCTTGCTCTTTTCTACTGCTACAGACAGACTGATACGGCTACCCATGTTGAAGGACCGGGCAGGAGGTGATGTGAAAGACCTCTACATAAGACCACGGGTAGCAGCTGCCAGCCTGAGTAGACAATACTGACCTGGACAGGGGTCATTTCGTAGAAAAAGAGGTGCAGGAGCTCATTAGCATCACTCATCAGCATAACTCATTTGCATACGCCACACCCCCTGACATCACCGGAAGGGTGTCAGAAGGCAACACCCACCGCTCGGGCTCCACTGGACTGTTTTGGATTGCTAGCTATTGTGGGGGGACTGTGCAGATCTGTCCTTGCAGAGGAGGGAGAGCTTGTACCTGAATAAAACTTGGTCTTAAAGGTGCCACTGGACTGTTTTGGGCCGGGGTGGGGTGGGGGCTCTGCAGCTTACCTGGCTGCTTCTTGCTCTGACTGAGGGCTGCTGGGAGCAGTGGGTGGGGCTTGTCGCATGTGCCCGCCCCCTGGGCTCTTTACTGCCGGAGCTCCGCTGCTGTGTGCTCCTGCAGGAAATGACCCCTGGTCTGATTCAGTATAAGGCAGCTTCATGTGTTCATGGGAGACCAGGAACCTGGGGCGGCGGGGGAGAGACCAACAGAAGACTCTGAACCCATGGCATAGCTACCCACCCGGCCAAAGATCTGTGGTTTTTGTTCCAGCTGCCCGCCCTGGCTCAGCATGGCAGATCAGAGGGCCAACAATAAAAACTTAATTGTATAGTACGAAAAGAGACATGTATTTATTACCAAAGAATTAAAAAGCATATAAGGGCTCAATCACACCTCATGTAAAAATGCCAAAATTTGGAACACCAGGGCCAATGGACTTGACCTGACGCGTTTCGGCTGTGCTCCTGCAGAGTGAAGGGGTTGGACTAGATGACCTGCAAGGTGCCTTCCAACTCTAACATTCTATGATTCGATGGTATAGGCCTTCTTCATGGGTCAAACGTAATGAGGAGCGTATTGGCTTATATCATCGTACAATGCAATCATACAGTTATGTAACACAGATACAAGATGGACCAGAAAGCAAGAGTAGTAGAACTGCTACAGTTAGGTCAGCAACTGAATGTGCTGTAAAAAATAGAAAAATGTGAAATTAAATACATATTATAAAATGAATATATAAAAGATAACCGTATTCTCCATTGGCCCTGGTGTGCTAGATTTTGGCATTTTTACATGAGGTGTGATTGGGCACTTATACGCTTTTTAATCCTTTGGTAATAAATACATAGGAGCTGCGGTGGCTCAAGTGGTTAAGATGCTGAACTGCAGGCTGTGGAAGGTCGGTAGTTCAGCAGTTCGAGACCTGAGTTGCCCCATGACGGAGTGAGCTCCCGTCTCTAGTTCCAGCTCCTGCCAACCTAGCAGTTCGAAAGCAAGGAATTGCAAGTAGATAAATAGGGACCACTTCGGTGGGAAGGTAACAGCGTTCCGTGCGCCTTGGTGTTTAGTCATGCCGGCCACATGACCACGGAAACGTCTTCGGACAGCGCTGGTTCTTCGGCTTGGAAACAGATGAGCACTGCACCACAACCCTAGAGTCGGACTCGACTGGTTTTCGAGCAAGGGAAACCTTTACCTAATAAATACATATATCTTTTCATACTATACAATTAAGTTTTTATTGTTGGCCCTTTATTCTGTTTGACTCCCCTTTTTCGATTCTGGATCCCAGGGTTAAGCACCCCCCCCTCTTGTCCCCAGTGTGGCAGAACCTGCTGAGCAGTTGGATCACGCTGCGTTAGGACACACGACGTTACAAACGTGCACATGTCTGGCTATGAGGTAATGGGCCACTTATGCGACAAACGCAATTAATTAGAAACCTTTTTGCCAGCTAGCTAACGGGGTTGGATCTGCGCTCGGGGAGGGAGGGGGGGGGAATTAAAAGAGATGACTCAGATTTCCCTGGAGGGAGATTTTCGCTGAAAAGTTCCTATAAGGCTCCAGCTGGCCGAGAGGACAACACCCGCAGGCCAACCCCGTACGGTTGCCCTGACTACATTAGCGGCTAATATTTATTTTAAGCGGTTTGGATATTGCAAAGGTTCCCTCCCGGCCAGGCTGGACCCCGTTTCTTCCTCACAAGTAGAGATGTGAAAGGCCCGGAAAAAAATGGAAAAATTCAGGGGAGGGGAGGCCCCCCCCCCCCGTTTTTTTCCTGAAGCTTTTTTTGTTTTTTCCCCAAAGAATTGGAAAGATTGGAAAAAGAAAAGGAAAAAAAATGATTATGGAACATTTTATTTTAACATGATGAATAAAATATTTGAAGACAAGGTGTTCAAATATTTTCCAAATCATTTCTAAAAAATATGTATGGTATCAGATTGATCTAACTTCTGTGCACTGAGGACAAGCAAGTCCTAGGTTACAAACGGAACTCTCCAATGCAAGAACAAGATGCATTTCTTCCTTTAGGAGGTGCGATTGTCAGAAGAAGAAAAAAAAGGTTTCAGTTTTGTTTCTGCATGTGGGTGGGTATTCTGTTTGTAATAATTATTGGGATACACTATAATTTTAATAGGCTAGTCGTGATCATTTCATGCCAAGTAAAAATGTCCATAGTCATATTTTATGTTCCTAAAGTAACAGAACGACTTTCAATCTGGAGAAGGAAAAAGAAGTGCTAATGTAGCATTTTTCTCAATTTTTCCGAAAATTTCCGTTTCCCCCCGGGGAAAAAACTGGTTTTCCCGAGCTTCACAATTTCCGGAAAGTCTACATCTCTATTTAGGCATAACGTGCAGATTGCAAGATGTCATAGTCCCGCTGCACCCTGCATCGGTTAGGTTGCACCTGGAGTAGAGCGTGCAGTTCTGGAGGCCTCACTCCAAAATGGATGTGGACAGGATGGAGCGGGTGCAAGAGGAGAGCGATGAGGATGATCGGGGGCCTGGAGACCAAGAAGCCCTGCGAGGAGAGGCTGAGGGACTTGGGAATGTTTAGTATGGAGATGAGGAGTGTTCGATCGTGCTAACAAAGACTCGGAGAGTGGTTTCAGCTCAGTGATTCAGCTTTATTGAAGTAGTGAACAAACACTCAAACGCATTCAAAACCAGAACAGATTAACATTGGGAGCTACCTAGGCTCCTTTTAAACATTCCCGGGCTAACATAGCCACACCTATTTACAAGTAACAACCAATAAGATTGTCAGGATAAAGACCAATGGGAACTCTTCCCGCTTAGGGACCCTGTGCTTAGCAGTGATTGGTCGCTTGTTCGGAACGTCCAATAGGGTGCGAGAATAGATGGAGCCCTGGCTGGCTCGAAGCTTAACATAGTAAGTGAATTAGACAATTCATGTAATACTTCCAGTACATTACAAGGAGGTTGATGGGCGAACAGGATGGCTCTCTTGAAGGATTCGAAGGGCTGTCACTTAAAGGGAGGGCAGGGAGCTGTTCCTGTTGGCAGCAGAGGAGAGGACTCGCAACAATGGGTTTAAATTAAGGGCGGGAAGTTACCGGCTGGATCTTAGGAAGAACTTTTCTGACAGTCAGAGTTGTGCAGCAGTGGGATCAGCTGCCTGGGGAATGGGTGAGCTCCCCCTCCCTGGCAGTCTTCAAGCGGCGGCTGGACAAACACTGGTCAGGGATGCTCTAGGCTGATCCTGCACTGAGCAGGGGGTTGGACTAGATAGCCTCTATTGGCCCCTCCCGACTCTGTGATTCTATGAAGAAACGGAAAGTGTTCAAGATTTCCTAATCCCCGGCTCCACCACCAACCAAAAGGGCTCTTCCAGCCAAGGAATCAGAAGACAACTGAGACGAGGGAACGGCAGCCCTGAAGGAGCTAGAAAAGATTCTTAGCAAAAGAACCGTACAATAAGATATACACAAAGTTTGCACACTTTTCATTTGCACTGTTTATGTATATGCTTTTGCTTCTGACTCGAATATGTATATTTCTTATTTGCTATTTATGTTTGTAATTGCTATTCCTTTCAGATTTTTTATTTTTTGTTTACAAAAGTATACATGTACATTCCATCTATTTCATTTACATAGATACCAGAGCCTTTTCCCTTTCGCAGTTTTCTGTCTATTGGGGAATATTACTTTTCTGTCTGTTTTCAAACAGAAAAAAAAGAACAGAAAATGTTTGTAATTGTTATTGCTATAGTTTTGAAAAGAAGAAAAAAAGAAAAAGAAAAGATTCTTTCGCTTCAGGAAGGGTCACTGCCGACCAAAAGCAAAACAATTCATGCCACAGTATCTCCCGTTACTACATATGGGTGTGAAAGCGGGACGAGGAGGAAAGTAGACAGGAAGATCAAGTGATGCTGCCTTCTACTGAATTAGGCTCTTGGGCCATTCAAGTTGGTATTGCCTACCCAGACTGGCAGCAGCACTCCAGGGTCTCAGGCAGAAGTCTTTCCCATCACCTGCTGCCTGGTCCTTTTTAACTGGAGATGGTGGGCATCGAATCTGGGACCTTCTACATGCCAAGCAGAGGCTCTGCCACTGAGCCACGGGCCCTCTTTACAGCTCTCCGGGGTCTCAGGCGGAGGTCTTTCCCATCACCTCCTGCCTGGTCCTTTTTAACTGGAGATGGCGGGGATCGAATCTGGGACCTTCTGCATGCCAAGCAGAGGCTCTGCCACTGAGCCACAGCCCCTCTTTACAGCTCTCTGGGGACTCAGGCGGAGGTCTTTCCCATCACCTCCTGCCTGGTCCTTTCTAATAGAGATGAGGGGGATTGAACCTGGGACCTTCTGCATGCCAAGCAGAGGCTCTACCACTGAGCCACGGCCCCTCTTTACAGCTCTCCAGGGTCTCAGACAGAGGTCTTTCCCATCCCCTCCTGCCTGGTCCTTTCTAATAGAGATGAGGGGGATTGAACCTGGGACCTTCTGCATGCCAAGCAGAGGCTCTGCCACTGAGCCATGCCCCCTCTTTACAGCTCTCCGGGGTCTCATGGAGAAGGTCCCCGGTTCAATCCCCGGCATCTCCAGTTAAAAAGGAGCAGGCAGCAGGTGATGGGAAAGACCTCCGTCTGAGACCCCGTGGTCCATCTACCTCAGCATCCCGTCTCACACATGGTCAGCCAGTTCCTCTGGAGGGCCCACAACAGGGCACAGAGGCCAAGGCCTTCATAAGAACATCAGAAGAGCCCTGCTGGGTCAGACCAGTGAGGGTCCATCTAGTCCAGCCTCCTGTCTCACACAGTGGCCAACCAGTTCCTCTGGGTGGCCCACAACAGGACAGAGAGGCCGAGGCCTTCCCCTGATGTTGCCTCCTGGCTCTGGGATTCAGATGCTTGACTGTCTACACTCAGAGATGTCGAACTCATTTGTTACAAGGGCCGGATCTGACATGAATGTCTCTTTGTCGGGCGGGGCCACATGTGCCATAACATGTAATGCCAGGTACTGGAGACAGAAACTGTATAAAGGACAGCAGCTGCTAAGCTCCAAGTAGGTGCATCCTCACTGCAAGGCCCCATGGACTGGGAGGGGGGTGCAGAGAAAAACTCATATGGGTGGACTAGAAAGCCAGCAGTGCAGCACTGGGCAGACGCTCCAATGCTGCTTGACTGCTGCAGACGAGGTTGTTCCGCCAAGCTGAAGCCAGAATCGGAGTGGCTCCGCCCATTCCCCCCCCGAGCAGTCTCCTTTCCCCTTCCTTGCACTAGCTGCTCGCGGGCCACATTAGAACCCTGGAGAGGCCAGTTCCGGCCCCCGGGCCTTATGTTTGACAGCCCCTGGGCTAGAGGTCTTAAGCTGAGCCTTTTCTAAACTAAAAAGAAGCTCTGTTCTCAAAGCCTCTTCTCGGGGGGGGGGGATCGCTCCGACCCCTGGATTTCTTCGCTTCCCCCTTCCCTGCACTTTCCCCGGCTCTCTCTCTCTCTCGCCCTTTTCCGAAACGAAATGCAACGACCAGGGCCGGCTCACTCACTAGGCGAACTAGGCGCTCGCCTAGAGCGCGCCAGCCCGTAGGGGCGCCAAACTGGCACATACACACCCTGTTCTGGTTCAGCTGCAAACACTACTGAGTTTTAAACATGTTATGATCTTTCTGATGATTCAAACGCCAATTCCACCAAAGAACTTAGCCCTCTGGGCACAGAAGGGTCACTCAGATGAGTCAAAGAAGAACCTAAGTAGGGGGGCTATTACATAAGGACACTCAAGTTGCAGCTGACTTATGGCAACCCCAGCAAGGAACTGTCAAGGCAGGTGAGAAGCAGAGGTTCTTTGCGACTGCGAGTGCCTTTCCTTGCAGAGTCTTCCTTGGTGGAAGCCAGATGTGCAAAGCAGGCAAAGTTACAAAAGGAAAAGTGAGTGTTAAGAGCATGGGTGCCAGGGGAACGGGAGGTCCGGGGTACAGATCCAATCAATGGATCCGAGCCATGGTGGACGCGATTCTTGCCTAGGGTGCAAAATAAGCTGGGGCCGGCCCTGGCAACGACAGAACTTGGGACTGCTTCCCCTTCGTCGCCAAACTCCACCCTGCGCGGGAATCGGACGCTCTCTGCCAGGAAACGAGGGTGGTCTGCGAATTTTCAACGTGGCTCCCCCTCATCCCCAAAGACAGTGGCCACAATGCTCTGGGGAGGGTTCAAAAATCCATTTAAAAGGCTTTCTCCAGGTCACTCCGGCTCCTCTCGAGGCTGTCGGACTCTGCCGCCTTTTCCCTTTGTTTAAATGCCGCTGCCCTGGGAGCTGGACGGCCCGGGGACTTTCTTTAACTGTTCGCTCTCCCGCTCTCCTTGCCCACACCCTCTCTCTCCCTTTTTTCTCTGCAGGATTTTTCGCCAGACTACAGCCGAGCACGCCTGGCGCTCTGCAATGCACACAAAGCCGTGTCGTCACATCCAGCGGGGATTTGATGTTTACAGAGTTCATTTGGCCCAAACAATGGGGGAGGTTTAAAAAAACCTTCCGGTCTTCAGAAGGGATGCCATCCGAAAACAGCCGCCTTTCCTGCCTGTCTGCTGGCAGGACCGGACACTCCGCGGGTGGACAAATGCCCTGTCTTCAGTCCCCCCCCCCCCCCGAATTTAAGTTGTAAGCTCCACGAGGCACAGACTTGCCCTTTCCGATAATGAAACTCAAAAGCACCGTGCGCAATAATACCACCTCTTTTAATGGCTATTAAGTCACAGCTGCCTTCAGGTGACCCCGTAGGGTTTCCATGGGAAAGAGCAGGTAGAGAAAGAGGGACTTTTCTCCCTTTCTCACAATACAAGAACTCGTGAGCACTCCATGAAACTGCTGAGCGGTTGGGATAGAACGGATAGAAGGAAGTCCTTCTTCACCCGAAGAGTGATTAACACTTGGAATTCCCTGCCACAGGAAGTGGTGGGTGCTACAAGCATGGACGGCTTCAAAAGGGAATTAGATAAGCATATGGAGCAGAGGTCCATCAGTGGATATCAGCCACAAGGTATAGATAGGGGCTCTGGGGCAAGGGATGCTCTGTCTTCTTGGTGCTGGGGGAGTCAACAGTGGGAGGGCTTCTAATGTCCTGGCCCCACTGCTGGACCTCCAAAGGCACTCCAAATATACACTGTACTATGTACAATGACAATAAAGTATATTATTATTATCTGTCAAGGATGGGCGAGTGGGCGTCAACATGGCAAATGGGGTTCAATGTGGGAGGGCTTCTAATGTCCTGGCCCCACTGGTGGACCTCCTGATGGCACTGGTATTTCTGGCCACTGTGTGACACAGAGTGTTGGACTGGATGGGCCTTTGGCCTGATCCAACATTGGCATCTCTTATATTCTTAAGGCAAGAGATGTGCAGAGGCGGTTTGCCATTGCTGGACTCTGCATAGCAACCCTGGACTTCCTTGGTGGTCTCCCATAACTTGTAGCTAACCTCTTAACTGATATTGATTAGAGATGTGAAGGCCCGGGGGAAAAACGGAAAAATTCGGGGGGGGGGGGGAGACGTTTTTTTGTGGCGGGGGAACAGTTTTTTCCCATTTTTTCCTGAAGCCTTTTTGGTTTTTTCTCGAAAAATTGAAAAAAGAAAAAAAAATGATTATGGAACGTTTTTATTTTAACATGATGAATAAAATATTTTAAGACAAGGTGTCCAAATATTTTCCAAATCATTTCTGAAAAATATGCATGGTATCAGACTGATCTAATTTCTGTGCACTGAGGACAAGCAACTCCTAGGTTACAAACTGAACTCTCCAATGCAAGAACAAGACTCATTTCTTCCTTGAGGAGGTGCTATTGTCACAAGAAAAGAAAAAGGTTTCCGTTTTGTTTTTGCATGTGTGTGTAGTCTGTTTGTAATAATTGTTGGGACACACTATATTTTTAATAGGCTAGTTGTGATAATTTCATGCCAAGTAAAAATGTCCATAGTCATATTTTATGTCCCTAAAGTAACAGAATGATTTTCAATCTGGAAAAGAAAAGAAGAAGTGCTAATGTAGCATTTTTTTCAATTTCCCCCGAAAATTTCCATTTCCCCCCTGAAAAAAAACGGGTTTTTCCCCCGAGCTTCAAAATTTCCGGAAATTTTACATCTCTAATGTTGATCCACATGTGATGCTGGGAGTGGCAAAGTTTTTATCTGTAACCTTGGGTGGAATTAAATGAATTGACTCTGCCCTTTTTAGGTAAATAATGTGTACTCAGTAAACTAATCTGCAACTCTGTGAAACTGTAAACTATAATGTATGTTGTATTCCACTGCATGTATCGTATCTTCTATATACACCTGGAACCTGGTGGTCTCCCATCCAAGTACTAACCAGGGCCGACCCTGCTTAGCTTCTGAGAACTGACAAGATCGGGCTAGCCTGAGCCATAATCATTGGTTCCTATAGATCCAGAGGAATTAGCCGTGTCAGTCTGTTGCTGCAAACGAGTAAAAAGCCCAGTAGCACCTTTAAGACTAACAAACTTTATTGTGGCGTAAGCTTTCGAGAAACACAACTCTCTTCGTCACATGCATCTGACGAAGAGAGCTGTGCTTCTCGAAAGCTTATGCCACCATAAAGTTTGTTAGTCTTAAAGGTGCTACTGGACTTTTTACTGTTTTCCCACCGATTGGAGGTTTGAAAAGCAAGAGCAAGTACCCATCATAGGTCTCAAGCAGGGTTGCCAGGCTCCAGGTGGGGCCTGAGTTCTCCTGGAATTACAACTGCTTTTCAGATGACAGAGATCAGTTCCCTTAGGAAAAAGCGCAGTCTCAGAGGGCGGACTCTATGGTATCCCAAAGATTCGAGGTAAAAAAATCCCTCCCCAAATACCCCCCTTCAAAGGCACTGGCCCCCAATCTCCAGGAATTTCCCAGGTCGGAGTTGGCAACCCTGCTCCCAAAGCTGCATTACAGGAAGTACCGCTTTCATGAGATACTTCCTGTTTCCCCGTGACTTCCACCTGTAGGGAAACAATCCGGAAGCACTCCAAGTAAGGGCCCTGTTGAATGGGGTGACGCTGCGAGAAAAGGATCTTTGGCAGAAAAAAAACAGGAGAGAGAAAGAAAGATGGGCAATCAATTGGCCGGGGAAAAACATAACCCTGCCAGCAGGCCGATTTGCAGATCTGAGGCACATGCAATTAAACTGAGTGTGTGTGAATGAAGGCACAGGGTCAATACCCTGGCAGGTGCCAAATGAGAGCGGGTAAGAATGAATTCTGCCTGTAATCCGTTTCCTGGATCTCTTAACTTCACCCCCCCATGCACACCATGAAAGTTCAGCCAGACTGAGTAGGAACTGAAATGCAGAATTTGGAGAACATCAGCCTGTGTTCGCTGGCCTCCGCATTGGACCACGTATTTATTTCGAGCATTTATATGCCGCCTCTTCAGACCCCTGCGGCTCACAAAGTAAAACCAGAGGAAACCATAAACACGGGAAATCAACCCACCAGTAAACACCTGAGCATAAAAGTGGGTAAAAATCCAAAGCACAAACATCTAGCGGCCTGAAAAGACCTCGCAGCTATGCATGCTCAGCCTAGAGGCAGATAGTAAAAGCCGTTTAAAAGATCAAGAAGAAGAGGAGATTGGATTTATACCCCACCCTTCACTACCCAAAGGTACCTCAGAGCGGCTTACAAACTCCTTTCCCTTCCCCTCCCCACAACAGACGTAGGTGGGGCTGAGGGCACTCTTTCAAGAACTGCCCTTGAGATAACAGCTCTGAGAGAACTTGTGACTGACCCAAGGTCACACCAGAAGCTGCAAGTGGAGGAGTGGGGAATCAAACCCAGGTCTACCAAATTAGAGTCCACACTCCTAACCAGTACAGCAAAAGCCAGGATGCTTACCTCATGATCCTCCACGGACTGAAGAAGAGGAAGAGAAGAAGAAGAGATTGGATTTCTACCCCACCCTTCACTACCAAAAGGTGTCTCAGAGCGTCTTACAATCTCCTTGCCCTTCCCTCCCCACAACAGACACCCTGTGAGGTAGGTGGGCTGAGAGAGCTCTGACAGAAACGGCTCTTTTTCAAGAACAGCTGTGCAAGAACTATGGCTTGCCCAAGGTCTTCCAGCAGGTGCAAGTGGAGGAGTGGGGAATCAAACCCGGTTCTCCCAGATGAGAGTCCGCGCACTTAACCACGACACCAAACTGGCTCTCACCAAAGGGTAACTCCTCATTCAGAGCCAGTCAACCTCTGAATCCCAGAGCCAGGAGGCAACATCAGGGGAAGGCCTCGGCTTCTATGCCGTTTGCCGGCCATCCAAAAGAACTGGCTGACCACAGTGTGAGGCAGGATGCTGGACTGGATGGACCACTGGTCTGATCCAGCAGGGTTGTTCTGATGGATACGTTTGGCCTCTATGCCATGTTATTGGGAACAACAAGAGAAACTCCACATTCAGAGGCAGTAAACCTCTACATCCCATTACCAAGAGGCAACATCAGGGGAAGGCCTCGGCCCCTCTGCCCTGTTTGTTGGCCTTCCAGAGGAACTGGTTGGCAGGTGAGGCAGGATGCTGGAGGAGGAGGAGGAGGAGGAGGAGAGTTGGTTTTGATACCCCGCTTTTCTCTACCCTAAGGAATCTCAGAGTGGCTTACAATCAGTGTTCCCTCTAAGCTGAGTTGGTGTGAGCTAGCTCACAGTTTTTGAGCCTCCGGTTCACACATTTCTGACTTCACTCAGGAAGGGATGGCTCCAGAGCAAACTAACTGATGCAGCCGCCAAATCGCTCGCTCACAACTTTTAATCTCAGTAGCTCACAAAGTAGAATTTCTGAAGAAAGAACCGGAAATCTTACTTTTGGGATTGAAAATGGAAGACGTTAACGTAGCTAAAAGAACTTTAATGTGGTACATGATTACGACAGCTAGAATAACATATGCCCAATGCTGGAAGCAGGAACAAGTACCGGAGGTGGCTGACTGGATTAAGAAGCTACTTTTTATGGTAGAAATGGATAAAATGACAAGAAAATTGAACAGAGATGCAGAGGAGTTTTTCGAAGACTGGAAAGATTTAAAAATGTATTTAGAAAAATATCGGGATGTAAAAGATACATTATTTTGTTTTGATATCTACTGACTGTAATTATTGAATAAGGAGTTGAAAACTAAATGTTACCTGTAGAAATTAAGTAGAAAAAAAGGTGGGTAGGGGAAACAGCAAGGTGAACTAAAGATCGGAGCACTGTGGGAAGCCTAGAAGGGGAGGAAAGGGTAAAAGTTGATGTAATTTGGATATATCCTAATAAAATGTTTGTAAAAAAAAAATAAAAAAAACAAAGTAGAATTTCTGCTCACAAGACTCCACAGCTTAGAGGGAACACTGCTTACAATCACCTTCCCTTCCTCCCCCCGCAACAGACACCCTGTGAGGCGGGTGGGGCTGAGAGAGTTCCGAGATAACGGCGACTGGCCCAAGGTCACCCAGCAGGCTGCATGTGAAGGGGTGGGGAATCAAACCCGGTTCTCCCAATTACTGTGCCCTGCTCTTCACCATTACACCAGAGGCTTATTCAGGGACACCACATCCAAAAGAGGAGGAGGAGACCTTCTCCGGTATCCCATTCCCTACCCACATCCTGGGAAAGCAACTCACACTGTACATGGATGCTACTGCATAAAAACACACACAGACACACACACCACGACAAAGAGGGTTCTGGAAGCACACTGCTTCCCATCCTCAGGATACCGGCACCGAAGCAGCTTTCCAGGAAATTTGGGTCAGGATCGTGGCTAAACGCAAACAGAGCACGCCAGACAGTTCTATGGCGCTTTACTGCACGGGGAAACTCCGCGCTGCAGCTCTTAAATATCCCTCCCTGAATTATTTAAGGCCCTTTTCGTACATCTACGCAAAACACACACTTCCCCAGGCTCAGGCGCAGACCGCTTTGCTTTTTGCAGCTGCAGATCTTACCTCCAGACAAGAAGGGCGGCAGAAACCAACAGGCTGGATGCTTGAAACAATATTGAAATGCCACCGTTCCCCCGAGGAGGAAGGAACAGAACCGGAGAGGGGGGAAAAGAGGAAAAGAGGAACTGTACGCCGCCGTTGCAAAACCCTCCGCCTATTTCCACGAAGGATAGAGACCCCGTTTAGCAACCAGAGAGGAATTTAAGCCTCCTCAGAATCTGTTGGGCCCCGTCCGGTTTCCAGCACGTTTGGAAAAACGAAAAGGGGGGGGAGAAGTTGAGATCATCTGAAAATTGGAATTTGCATTCATTTCTACATCTGGTCTGAATTACGCTTTTCATAGCCCTGCTTTCCATGTAATAGGATAATTGCTTACAGATTCTGGGTTTCTCTCCCCCCCCTCCCTTTCTTCGATGCTTTCTCTCAAAAACAGCCGTTTTAAGGGGGGGAAACATACCGCCAAATTCTCTTGTAAGAGAACAGAGGTTGGGGAAGGGGGGGGAGATTGAATCGCAGACCGACGCTGATGCTGTTCCGGAGAATACGAAGCTGAGCTTTAAAGAGATCCTCCCGAAAGGTCAAACGAGGCGAAGGCAAAAAGACACAAGAACGGGGCACGTTTCGATGTAGCAGCGTCGGCTTATGAACCGCAAACGATCGGAACTAGCCAGTAAAGGAGTGGTGGTAAATGGGATATCTGGCCACTAGGCCATGTTTGGGTAGGGCAAAGCAGAACGCTGGCTCGCAGTGAAGCCGTGCTCCCTCTAAGCTGAGTCAGTGTGAGCTAGCCCACAGTTCCTTAGCCTTCGGCTCACGCATTTTTGTCCTAGCTCAGGAAGGGAGGGCTCCAGAGCAAACGGATTTATTTTGTTGTTCAGTCGCACAGTCGAGTCCGACTCTTCGCGACCCCATGGACCAGATCACGCCAGGCCCTCCTGTCTTCCGCTGTCCTCTGAAGTTGGCTCAATTTCATGTCCGTTGCATCTATGACACTGTCTAACCATCTCTGCCGTCCCCGTCTTCTTTGACCTTCAGTCTTTCCCAGCATCAGGGTCTTCTTCTCCAGTGAGTGCTCCCTTCTCATTGTGTGGCCAAAGGATTTGAGCTTCAGTTTCATTATCTGGCCTTCCAGGGAACAGTCAGGGTTGATTTCTTTTAGGATCGACTGATTAGGAGCCAAATTGCTCGCTTGCCACTTTAATGACAGGAGCTCACAAAGCAGAATTTCTGCTCACGAGACCCCACAGCTTAGAGGGAGCGTTGCAGTGAAGCCTCAGACTCAGGGACGTTCCGGCGAGAAACACATTCAGTGTTTTCACGCTGCAACCGAACACCTTTCCCACGCAAGCCGCTGCACAGCTGCTGCTCGAGCAGAGATCCGAAAACGACTCCTCTCCGACCTACCCACGTCTCTGTGAGGAGCTGGTTCCGACTGGTGGCAAGTCAGATGTGGAAAACGCTCGCCGGTCCAATCAATCCCATTCCCCCCCCCCAATGCACTCACTTTCGGCTCCTAAACATTTGGTTGGCTCTGGATGAGGCACCCCACCGGTAAAATAACTAGACGTTAATGCTTCTCGGTGGGAACCCTTTTCTCCCGATTAATCTTCATCGAGGGCTGTTTCCCCAGTATCTATTAATCCTGTTAAGTGACAACGTGGAAACGGCTTGCTCTGGAGTAGACCCGCCGAAGCCTACCGTGGGAACCAAAGCAACTGTGAGACCTCAGGTCCTTTGACATTGTTTGTACTAGAGCAACCCTTCAGTTTGCCTTAGATAGGGCCGGGAACACGCCGTCAGGGTGTCGACAATCGTGGTGTGTTCCCCTCTCTCTGGAAGCCCACCGGGACCTTTCTTCATTAATCTAACGTATTTGCTTTGTTGAAACCCCAACCTTTCCCTCCAGCCGGGACCCAAAGCAACATGCATCATTCGCCTCGTTTCCACTTTATCATCACAACAGCCCTGCAAGGTAGGTTTGGTGGAGAGTGTTTTATTACTATTTATTTATACTTGCCCGAGACCGAGAGTGTTCCATCTACACCCTGTGGCTAATGGCCACTGATGGACCTCTGCACCATCGTTTCCTCCCATCCCTGCTTGAAGCCGTCTATGCATGTAGCCGCCGCCACTTCCAGCAGCGGCACGTTCACACCATTAATCCTGCCTCCATTTCGCACTCGAGCGACGCAACAAGCCGCCCCTTGATTATAAGGAAACGAGTCAGGAATAGAAATATTTTCAATAACTAAAACACACACACATTTTCCAAGTACTGGACCAAGTGGAGAAGTGCTCGGTTTCAGGGCCGGCTCACCCACTAGGCGAACTAGGCATTCGCCTAGAGTGCTGGGCCCTGGATGGGGCGCCGAGCTGTGCCTCCCTGTTGGGTGATAGTGAGATATTGAAAAATGGTATTTAGCAGAGATAAGATAGTCCAGCAGTGCCAGAGTAAAATAATTCAGACTGAGAGTCCATGTGTGATTAAAATATAAAGTTTTTACTAAATTCTAGCATGGGGAAGGGTAACTGGGATGAAAATAACAACAGAGCATAATCGGCTACATCCTTACTCTACAAAGACAAAGCTAGAAGAGAGAGCGTATGGCTGCTCTTCTTCTTCTTCTTCTTCAGAACACCAAACAAAGACGGGAAGAGAGCCATAAAATGGGAATGCACCTTGACACTTTAGTCCCA